>NC_091471.1:186740859-187028359 GCF_036971445.1 Narcine bancroftii | reverse complement strand
GTGTGTGGGGGGGGTGTGTGTGTGGGGGGGGTGTGTGTGTGGGGGGGGTGTGTGTGTGGGGGGGGTGTGTGTGTGGGGGGGGGGTGTGTGTGTGGGGGGGGTGTGTGTGTGGGGGGGGTGTGTGTGTGGAGTGTGTGTAATCCCCAGGAGGACCAATGACCATCAGGGGTTCAGCCATTTGGTGGGGTGGCTGGAAACCCTGCCATGCTGCTCAATTGTGTCAGCAGAGTGATCCCCTCAGAGAGAAGATAGGGCACCACGTGGTCTCCCTCCTGAGGAATGGAGTCGTGGAAGAGCCCTATGGTTACTGATATCCAACTTAGGCACCAGTGGGTATCACATCCGATTTAAGTAATGAGGATGCCCAGAAAGAGAGGGAGGGAGAATCCCTGCGACATCACTGTTGTGCAGTACAGGAGTCAGTGCAGTCGCCCAGTGCGAGTGACCAGTGTAGAAATGAAAGTCATGGAGGCAGGTTCTAAGCTGATTGAAATGCAGCAGCTGCAAGCAGCTCACTGGTCTGGCTGGTAGCTTGATCCAGGCAAATTCCAAGCCATTGTCCAGTGGGGGGAGGGGAGGGAATCGACACATGGTTGCAGGATGGGTATGTGTGCATGGATGGTGATGACCATGAGAAACTGAGAACTACGACACATGTCCTTCCCACCTCCCCCCCCCCCCCATGTGCCTGAGCCTTTGCAAGCCCTACCAGTGACCACATGGTCCCAGGTCTGCCATGAGGGCTCCCTGCCAACTGTCCAAAATGGGGAGGTAGCTGAAGATGGGGGGACCTTTAGGTGGGCATGTTTGTGAAACTACGGAGTCCCGGACTACTTTGCTAAGGAGCTAACAGGGTGAGGGGACTGATGACCACCAGTGGCCAGGTGAACACCTAGCCATACCATTGCCAAGGCTGTGGGACGAGATGGCCCCCAAAGTCTACCTCTCTCATCGGGAATGGGTAATGACTGCATTCTGGGCCAGGTTCCCTGCCTTCCTAGAATGGGTCCTGCATGGCAAGCCACAGTGACACACCATTGGCGTGGAGACATAGATTGTTAGGGAGAGGACACTGATCGTGGGTATCTACAGGGGTACCTATGAGCACGACTTCCCAGGGAGCACAAAGGTGACTGGTGCCTTGGTGGGCTATTCAGTCACCACCACACACCCCAACTTTACTGGGGTGGTCATCTCCCTCATGGGCTGGCGACCAGGAGAATCGTCCAGGAAGCCATTACCCTCCTGGAGGAATCGGAGTACACTGGAGCGGGGAAGCACCCGCTCAAGTTTGCAGGGCTGAGGGGAAGTTTGGCAACATCACCCTGCTGGTACCTCACAGAGATATGTATGCTCTTTGGAGAGAGCATTGTGAGGGAAAGCCCCATGGGGGTGGAGCTTCCTATGCGCTGCCTTCTCTGACCTAGAGCAGTCTCCCCTCTGGTCCTCCCCCCACCGTAGATGGCCTCTGGCTAATCTATCTTTTGAGCTTTCTCTTCTCGATGTGAGGGTTTAGAAAATGATCATCAAAACAGACTGCTACAACCCCATCACTGATTCCTGCTATCAGCACTAGCTGTTTAATCAGCAACAAGCTGTTGTCACTTATTATGCACAGAACTTTCAAGCAGACATATGACAGTTGTTGCCAATGAAACAACCTCAACAACAACTGCACCTTTTATGCACATTCTGAGTGCGGCTTTAGTAATGGACCTAGTCCTAGTGATTTTTTTTTTCTCTCTCTCTTTAATTGCATCCTGAGCTGTGGTAATGATGTCTTTCAGCATACTCAGGATGTTACACTTTCTAAGTTGCTTGTTACAGATCAATACTACCAAAGAAATATTGTATGTATTTTGTTTCCACTCAACAAAGACAGTGTCCCCACCAGCCCTCCCATTAACAGAAAAAAAATACCTTCAGGAGCTTTTATTTAAAACTACTAATTTGGCCAACTTTCAGTCCTAACTCTTCCTGGCTATCATTACAGGGAACCAACACAGGCATTTATGGCATCCACTTAAAAGGAACATGAGCAGGAACGGCATCCTGGTGTCAGATGATAGTCTGAATAAACAGGGCACTTCCATGAGAATACAGATACACACTAGATGCACGCTTGCCAACTAGTCCCCTGCCTCACCATGGTATAGCACAGCAGGCCTCTGGGGTCTGTGCTGAGAGAGCACCCATATGTGAAGCCAAGAGAGGGCTTTGGCACCTTATGGATGACCTTGCACTGCCAGGTTGCAGATATTAGTGATAAAGGTGCGCACACATTCCAGTTAAGCTGGAGAAATCAGGCCTGCGAGACAGTGAACAGAAAATTTTCATTCTCTTCCCTCCCATCTCACACTGGGGAGCAGTTCCTGCATCATCAGGAACATAACAACCCTGTTTGGATGGGGTTTGGGGGTGGGGGGGGGGTGGGTGGAGCTGGTGAGGCATTGTCATTGAGTTTCATAATGTACCTTGTCCACCTTATGGAAGGCACTTGTGTATAGATCAATCCACTTGATTGCATCATTTTACTTTTATAAGACGTTACATAGAATTTGCTGTCTAGAAATAAGTTATTGTGTTTGTAGTGATTGGTGAGTGATGTAACTTCCAAGGAGTGGAATGTTATATGTGGATTGTGGAGGGTCACGTGACCTCCCTGCCAGAAACTTTTTGGAACTTGCATCTCCTGCCAATCAAGGTTGGACTCCGGCCACCATTAGTGCATACCTTGCCAGTGGCTCATTTAAATTGCTTAGGGTCATCATTAGCTAGATGCCCAGCTCAAAATTGTACAAAACATTGATGCATAGCACATTTGTTTCTCTCTGCCCTATGCAAGGTTGCTACTGTAGACATTGCTGGAAGTTTCATGGGTCAGGTATGCACTACACTCAAGCTGAGCCATAGTACTGAGATAGATCAGTGCTTGCAGAGAGCTGTACTCCCATTGGTACAGGGATCCAGGAGTGTGTGTGCGTGCGCAAGTCCTTGTCCGTAGAGTGTGTTCACAAATGCGAATGTGTAGTGTACAAGCAGTCACTGGTATTGGAGTCCAACCTGAGTCTGATGTGAATGTTTACATAGTTGTTATGTAATGTATCATTTGATGTTCTCCCCTGTTTGTCTATGTGTTCATTAAAGTTGCCTGTGATTGTAACACTCATGTCCAGACTCGTCTCTCTGTGAACCAACCAAACACAACAGTATGCTGTCTTCGCCCAGATTCCACCTGAAGTATCAGCAAATTGGCTTATGTAGAGCCATAGATAAATACAACAATTGGAGTTGGAAAAGGCCCTGATACAAGGTCTCAACCTGAAATTTTGACTTCCATCAGCAAACAATTACAATTTGGATATACAGCACAATAACAGGCCCTTCTGCCCATGAGCCCATGCTGCCCAAATACAGGTACTCCTGACCTATGCTACTTACATTCATCTGCACATATGACTGAATGTTTTTAAAAAAAGAAAAGATATAAAATTTACGAGGTTTATGTTGTAATTCACAAACTATGACAGGAATACAGGGCCTGTAAGAGCCAAAATGTGGTACTTGATAGTTGGCATCCTGGGTTCCATAGGCTGGGTGCAACCATCTGATTCCTGTGCACATGTGCGAGTCTTCAGTTGGTACGTGCGTGAGAGTTAAGGGTGCAAATTCAATATTGTCTATAAATTCAGTATATTCAATAAATGCCCTGATATTGAATTTGCACCCTTAGCTCTCACACATGCGCCAACCAAACTCCAATATGCGCACCCACCACACATCGTGCATGCCCGGGAGGAGTCACGTGATGGAGTAGTGGCTGATCGGGGAACTCCAGCCCTCTCCAGAAAAGTTTTAAAAATAAAACACAGGCACAAACACAAAAATTAAAATAAATTGAAAGTAAAGGTGGGAAGAAAATGGCAGCGAAGAAAGAAAAGTCAAAAGCAACGGGGAGAAGAAAAGACATCGGAAGAAGAAGGTGAAGGCCTTACCTGTTCGAGGAGACCCGCCGCGGAGAGAGAAGCCCGCTCCCTCAGGTCAGTCGAAGTCCCGAGCTCAGGACTACAAAAATGGCTCGCGGAGCCAAGCAAAAGTGTGCAACCGCGCGTGACAAAAAAAACACTGACGGGAGGGGGGACCAGCTGAGGAGTCGATCTCCACAGCTGAGAATGACAGCTACTGCACAACAAGAAGAAGAGAACATAGAAAACAACGAGAACAAGAAAGAAGAGAGTAAAAAGAAATCAAGGAAACAACAGATAATCAACCCAGAGGAAGAAGAAGAACATAGAGAAATGGAAGAAGAAGGGAAGGGCAAGACAATGGATATTTTATTTTTAAAGAATATATGGAATCAGTAAAAGAATGGCAAGATCTAAACCAGATATTAAATAAAATCACAAAAAGCAATATACCAAAAAAACCCAGAGATCTTCCTCCTAAGTAACATAAAAAACAAAGAATTTGGACTTGATTTGGATGGTGCACAAAAAAGATTTGTTATGATAGCCCTAGCTGTAGCAAAAAAATGTATTATGTCAGCCTGGAAATTAGAAGATAACTTGAGAATACAACAATGGTATATAGAAATGAATAAATGTATTCCATTAGAAAAAATAACATGTAATTCAAGAAATAATATTACAATATTTGAACAAATATGGGAGCCATACATGAAACACAATAGAGAAAACCTACCGGGGACATCTATCACCTAAAATGACAGAAGGTGAAGGGAATGAAAAGAATTGACTCAGTGGAATTTCTTGTTTATTTTTATTGAGTGACATTATTTGATGGGTTTAATGTATCTTAGATTCTGAACTTTAAATGAATGGGAGGGGAGGTAGGGAGGGTGGGAGGGGAAGAGGGGGGGGAGAAAATGACATTGTATATATTTGAAAAGGAAAATGTATGTATCTTGATCAATGTGGTTTATAGTGTGAAAAATAAAAAAAATTTAAAAAAAAAGATGGCCATGCCCAGCCTATGGTCCCCAGGATGCCAACTTACAAAATAAGTACGCACATTTTGGCTCTTATGTGCCCTGTATCCCTGCTATAATTTGTCAAATACAACATTTGATTAAAAAGTTTGCTTTAAGACTTCAGTACTGCATGCAGGCAAAATTCTGACTTGTGTCCATTTTGAGATATGGCCGATCCTTCGGTCCCAATTACGGCCGTAAGTCAGGGGAGTACCTGTACTACCCAATTAACCTACAACACCCATACGTTTTGAAGGGTGGGAGGAAGCCCACGCAGACATGGAGAATGTATAAATTTACAGCGCCAGATTTGAACTGGGGTTACTAGAGCTGTAACACCACTGTGCTACTGCCTTGCTAACCATGCCACCCAGATATTGTAGATGTAGGTCCACAACAAAATGTCGCTGGAGCAGAAAAATTAATGGGAGACAAGATGAAGAGGAACTAAATTAATACTTTGCATCAATCTTCACTGTGGAAAACGCAAGCAGTGTGGTTGATGTTGAAGGGTGTCAGGGAGGGGAAGTGATTGCAGTCAAGATCATGAGAGAGAAGGTACTTTGGAAGCTAAATGGTCTTATGGTAGATAAGTTTCCCAGACTGATGGAATGCACCCTCAGGTTCTGAAGAAGGTAGCTGTAGAGATAAAGGAAATACAATGGATGTTACATGTTTAGATTTTCAGAAGACCTTTGACAAAATGCTGAACATAAGACTACTTAACAAGAGCCCATGGTATAGAGCATTGGCTGATTGGCAGGAAGCAGAGAGTCAGAATACAGGGATCATCATCTGGCTGCCAGTTACTGGTGTTCCACAGGGGCCACTTCTTTTTGTGTTGAATATTAATGATTTGGATTATGGAATTAATGGCTTTGTATCAAAGTTTGCAGATGATAATGAAGGTAAATAGAGGAGTGTTTTTTAAAAATATTTTATTTATAATTTTTCAAATTGAAATATTGTCAACAATCCATAATAATAAAAACACACTACATTTTCCAATTATATACAAGCTTCACTGTTGAGTCCAATTTTACCTCCTCCCTTATCCCAATTAATATATCCAGAAACAAAATTAAATAGACAATTACCCTGTAAAGAGAAACAGCAAGAATACATTAGTCCTTGTCCCCTATTCCTGTAGCATTTTCCCTTTACTTTCCAGACATATTAGTGTCTCAAGAACCAAAAAGTAAAACAAAACAATTATATTTAAAAAATTTTATGAAAAAGTAAAAACAAACTCAACAAAAAGACAAAAATCGTAGGATTCGTTGGGACCCCACCACTGGCCTCCAGGTCTTTATATTTTTGTGACTCAACCTAATTAAAATGGATGGATGGATATTCCCCCATTTTCACCCCCCCCCCCGCCCCCCACCAAGGAAGGGGTAGACGGGAACAGACAGAGCGATGAAGCACAAGGGACAGTACTATATCTTTGCACCTATAATAATTTTAAGGAAGGTGTATTATTTCCTCCTTAAGTTATAGGTAATTTTCTCTGGGGAACACAGCTCTGCATTTCTGCATTCCAGCGCACAATGCCTAGATGAGAGTCCAACTTCCAAGTGTTATGAGCCCAGATGACCCCAAAATCCAGCAGCAATGGAAATTCACCAAGACAAATGGTTACTTAATCAAAACTTGCTTTAATTATCTTTTAACATGGAAACAGGATCAAACTTTAACTTGTTACTTGTAACTTAACCCACCTTAACCCCTTCTAATTCTAAGCATAAGTGTATGTAATGTATGTGTAAGTTCAGGAAAGTTCTTTGATTCACAGTCCAATCTCACTTCTCACTCCTCCAAGTTCATTGGTTGCAGGCAATTCTTATACTGTGCACAGAATTTAACATGTATAAAGTTCACCAGGCTTTGGTGCTTGAAAGGTAAATGGTTACTGCTCAGGAAGGTTCTTGTCGGTTTTCAGAGAGATTTGTTGCTCATTGGACACCCACAACTGATTCCTTCTGAACAGCCATTTTAGTCTCTTGCCAAAGAAACTTGCCCCATTAAGGTTTTCCAGATGATAACCTCTTTCTTTCGGTTCACCACAGAGTTCCTTTTTATTTCCCTTATTTCAACTGAAACATTGTGCAGCCAGTCAACTCCACAAGGGCTTTGACCAGGCTGAACTAAGAATTCACAACCTGTCTTCAAAATGGGGTTTTTCCACAAGTTTGCCAGCTTGTCCTGTTCCAGTCCCAGCTGCTGCTGCTGAACTGTGGAACTGAATTCTCTCTCTTGAGAAAAACCACATGACCCTCTTAAAACAGCAAACTGCACTCAGATGGACTGTGGCTCCGGATCTAATCTGAGTACGTTCATCTGTTGCTTTCCAAAACAATAATCCATTACTCCACAGCATGTCCAATTAACACCTACTTGTGAAGTCCTTATAGGCATTCTTCAAAGTTTGTGGAAAGGCACTTGGAGCCTGGACTATTTGGCTTGAGCAGAGTTCTGGCATTTAAATAGGATCTGTTTTGAAGTGTTTGTATATGACCTACACTATCTCCTTTTAAAACATATCTATATACAATATAAAATATAATCTACAATACAAGAAACTGCTATGAACTTCCTGGCCACTGCCAAAACAATCAACACAACTTGGATTTGAAATTTGGACAGCCTCATCATATGTTTTATGTCCATGATGTTTCTCACAGGAACAACTCTGGGTCCTGTGGAAATCCTTTACCTGTGATTTTTTTTCTAGGTCTTGGCCTAGTTCTACCCAAAAGGACCTCACCTTGGTGCGTGACTTGGTTGAGTGTACAAAGGTTCCCATCGCTATGCCTCACCTCAAACTTTGATCTGAAATTTATGACTTAGCCTTGTTCAATTTCTGTGGTGTATCGTACAACTGGTGCAGAAAATTATACTGCACCAGCCTGCATGACACAGGTTTAACTAGGACCTTTTATCAATCTTTACATCTAAGTCTGTCTCCCAACTTTGTCTAGAATTATGAAGGCCCAACTTCAGGTTTTCTGCTTGGAGTAAGGATCAGGTAGTGTTGAAGAAACAGGGAAGCAGCAGAAGGACTAGACAGGTAAGGAGAATGGACAGAGAAATGGCAAATGAAATACAAGCACTCACAACCTGTCTTCCAAATGGGGTTTTTCCATAAGCTTTCCAGCTTGTCCTGTTCCAGTCCTAGCTGCTGCTGCTGGCTATAGTAGTGCAGAACTGAATTCTCTTTCTCTCTCTCTACTTGCAAAACCACATGACCCTCTTAGGACAGCAAGTTCCATTCCAGACATCCTACAGCTCCGACATGTTCTTTCACCTGTTGCCTTTTTGTAATCAACAATCCATTAGTGAAGTCTCTTGGGCACTCTCCAAAGCTTTTGCAAAGGCTAGCATGAGCAGAGCTCCAGTATTTTAAATAAGATCTGTTTTATGTGACCTACACTAAAAAAACTTTCCCCAATTTATCTTCCAAAATCATATCTATATACAATACAAATGCAACATAATCTGTCACAGTATGCACCACAATAAGCCACCCCCAACCCTTTACTGGCACATAATTTGTAATTGACTCCAGCATCATCTGACACGTGACCTGGAGTGCAGCTTGGGTTCGTTCCCAGGGGAAAGAAGACCCAGCTGATCCATGAGTTGCACTCCATATCTCCAGCTGGCCAGAAGGGCTGGCTCAGGTATGTCCAAAATAGGGCAGGTGTTTAAAGGACTCAATGGAAAGATGTGTATTCTTTCACAGGGATCAATACAAGGTATGTGCTCAGTGTGGGTGGTCTCGATCATGATTGGCAAATGTGGTGGCTTCCAAGCAGGTTCCTGCCAGAAGGGTCACATGAGCCTCCACACAACACCTCTCATCACTTTCAGCTTGCTGCTCCCACTGAACAACCTCTGGAGCATTACGTCTTTCAGGCTTAGCTGCTCTTCAGGAGCCATAGCTTTGTTTTGAACAATGTGCTAGAGCTTTGTCTTTAGTCAGCTTTGGTTCATTACTCTCAACACAAGCAGTTCCCTCAATGCTGATCTTGCTGGGCTCCCACTGCTGTTTCATCATTTTCTTAAACAGCATTTGTAAAATCAATCTACTCATTTGACATAAACAAAGTCAACTTTGGAGACAAAGCCTTCCAGTCTCGACATAGGACCAGATGCACTCTCAGTGGCTGCATTCTGGTTCTTTGTTGTTCCCTTACAATTACAAATCATTTGCTTTTTCTGCCAATGGGTGGTTCTTAATTTTGTTCATTGATGCTGCTTGATTTGATGGGTTGTGGGAGACTGGCTCATGCAGACCAGGTATCAGAACAGGATTTGTGAAGGTGCTGAGGGCAGGCGAGGGCCTGGAGTGCTGAAGGCTTCCTGATTGCATTGAAGGTTTAGATCTGGAGCTCGGGTTGCCAATGGTTTGAACTGGAGTCTGTGTGGCTGCAGAGGGGAATCCTTGGACAATGAGTCTGAATCTCACCGACCATCAGTGGAAAAAACCTGTCTGCATTTATTCTGCTATCCACCTCATAATTTTTCTTTTAAAAATATTTTTATTGATTTTAATAAAGAACATACAAACAAATAAGGTACAATTCAATAAAATAATATGGACACTTACACAAACTAAGATATTCTGTATATCACTAACATAAATAAATTGTAAATCATATGCATAATTCATATTCTGAACAGTATATACCTTTTTTTAGAAAAAAAAAACTCTAATAATGCAAAAAAAAGAGAAAGGAAAGGATAAAAATACAAACCCCTTAACTAACCATTTTGCCAGATTCTATATATGATTGATATTAAAAGAAAAATGAACGTTTAAAAAAAATTTAATATAAAGAATTTGAAAAGATACAAGTCAGTCAATTTAATTATATTGGAGTAAAATTATCAAGTAAGATAGTGAATCATAAATGACCCTCAAAACTTCTGGAACCTTGTATCTGAATTATTAATTGAATAACAAATCTTTTCCATGTTCAAACAGGACATGATGTCATGCAACCACTGATCATGAGTAGGCAGGGCAGCATCCTTCCATTTAAGTAAAATCTCATGCCTCACCAAAAGAGAGACAAAAGAAATTGCTCGACTCTGAACCAGAGAATCATTCCCTAGTGTTGTACCGAAGAGGGCTATCATCGGACTCTCATAATTTTAAATACCTCTATCAAATCTCCCCTCATTCTTCTTTGCTCCAGGGAATAAAGTCCTAACCTCTTTAACCTTTCCCTGTGACTCAGTTCCTGAAGTCCAGGCAACCTCCTGATAAATCTTCTCTGGACTCTTTCTATCTTATTGATATCTTTCCTGTAGTTAGGTGACCAAAAATGCATACAATACTCCAAATTTGGCCTCACTAATATCTTATATAACTTTAACAGAACATCCCAACTCCTGTACTTAATACTTTGATTAATGAAGGACAATATGCGTAAAAGCTCTCTTTACAACCCTATCCACCTGTGATACCACTTTCAGGGAATTACTGTACAAATCCGATTATCTGAAATGGACCAGGCCTATGTCGGATTAACTTTTTTTGGAGAATGGTCATTCTTTAAAAAACAGCCCAGTAGCAACAGCAAATCACTTGTATCAATGTTTAAACAACAACAAAAGGAAAGGCCTTTTAAGCATTAAAATGTTTAATTCTCACTAAAAAAAATGGTGGGCACAGCAGATCTCCAACACATTCCCAACACCGCCGCCAATTTCCAGGGAGGCTTCCCAGGCCAGTGGAATACCCAATGGCAAGTTGGCAGGCTCCTGTTCCCCTGATCACCAGAGCACCCAAGCCCGACACCCAAGTCCTGACTCCAAATCCTCCCCTAGGCCTACAGCACACACACACCGGGGATTTCGGTGTGCCTGTGTAGTAGTAGGCTAAGGGGAGGGCTCGGAGTCAGTGTCCAGTGTGCTTAGGAGGAAGGGAGGGAAGGGGAGAAAATGCCACTGAGCCCAAGGTCCTGCTCCTGCTCAGGAGCCCGAAGTCCTGCTCCTGCCAAGGAGTTCGAGGTCCTATTCCTGCCCGGAGCCTGACATCCCCACTCCTGCCCAGGTGGCCATTCTCCTTGATGAAACCGGGGCAAGGGATTCTCTGACCGCTTGCAGATAGGAGACATGCAGTTTGAGAGGGAGAGTTGGAGAGAAAAGTGAATAGAGGAAGGTAAAGAAGAAATGGAAAGAGAGGGGGGGATTAGTTACCTAAAATGAGGACAATTGTTTAAATTTCATGTCAAGTGAATTTTTTTTTTCAACCTGAGTTGTCAGTTCGGCTCCGAAAAAAATTCAGATAAATGACGATTTCTGATTTGCTTTGGATATCCTCATTTATCCAAAATTTTAAAAATCCCAGATCCCTCTGTCCTACTGCACTCCTCAGTACTCTACCATTTACTGTGTATGTCCTTTCTTGATTAATCCTTCCAAAATGCAACACCTCACACTTGTCTGCATTAAATTCCATCTGCCATTTTTCCAGCTGGTCCAGATCCCTCTGCAAGCTTTGAAAACCTTCACTGTCCCCAACACTTCCAATCTTAATGTCATCTGCAAACTTGCTGATCCAATTTACTGCATTATCATCCAGATCATTGATATAGATGACAAACAAGAATGGTCTTAGCACTGATCCCTGAGGCACACCACTAGTCATAGGCCTCCAGTCTGAGAAACAATCATCCGCTACCACTCTCTGACTTCTCTCGTTCAGCCATGAATACCTAGCATCTGAATCCTCCTGACTAACCTCCCATGCCGGGATCTTGTCAAAGGCCTTACTAAAGTGCATGTAGACTACATCCACAGCCTTTCCTTCATCAACTTTCCTGGTAACCTCAAAACTCTACAAGATTGGTTAAACACGACCTACCATGCAAAAACCATGTTGACTATCCCTAATTGCATATCCGATCTCTTAGAACACCCTTCCAATAATTTACCAACTACTGACATCAGGCTCACCAGCCTATAATTTCCAGGGTTACTTTTGGAGCCTTTTTTAAACAAAAGAACAACTTGTGGTACTCTTCATTCCTCTGGCACAACACTCGTGGCTAAGGACATTTAAAATATTTCTGCCAGAGCCCTTGCAATTTCTACACTAGTCTCCCTCAAGGTCCGAGGGAATATCTTGTCAGACCCTAGGGATTTATCCACCCTCATTTGCTTTAAGGCAGCAAGAACGTCATCCTCTTTAATCTGTATAGGTTCCTGACCTCACTGCATGTTTTCCTTACTTCCCACAACTCTGTGCCCTTTTCCTGAATGAATACTGATGGAAAGAAAAACATTTAAGACCTCTCCAATATCTTTTGGCTCCATATAAAGTCAACCACTCTGATCTTCAAGGTGACCAATTTTGTCCCTTATTATCCTTTTACTCTTAATGCACCTGTAGAAACCCTTGGGATTTTCCTTCACATTGTCGGCCAAAGCCACCTTGTGACTTGCTGATTTCTTTCTTGAGGTTTTTCGTGCATTTTTTATACTCCTCAAATACTTAATTTGCTCCATGTTGCTTATACCTGTTATACACCTCTCTCTTTTTCCGAACTAGATCCCCAATATCCCTCAAAAACCAAGGATCCCTATGCCTGCTAATTTTGCCTTTGATCCTGACAGGAACATATAAACTCTGTACTCTCAAAATTTCACCTTTGAAGGCTCTCCACTTACCTCACACATCCTTGCCCGAAAACAATTTATCCCAATCCATGCATTCTAGATCCTTTTTTAATTTCCTCAAAATTGACCTTTCTCCAATTTAGAATCTCTACTCAAGGCCCAGACCTATGCTTCTCCATAATTAACTTGAAACTGGACCCAAAATGTTCCCCTACACATAATTCTGTCATCTGTCCTGTCTCATTCCCCAATAGGAGATGCAGTATTGCACTCTCTGTAGTTGATACCTCTATATATTGATTTAAAAAACTTTTCAGACTACATTTGACAAACTCCAAGCCATCGAGCACTTTTACAGTATGGGTGTGCCAGTCAATATGTGGAAAGTTAAATCTACTATCACAAGCTTATGTTTCCTGCAGCTGTCTGTCTGCTATCTCTCTACAGATTTGCTCCTCCAATTCTCGCTGACTATAATATAACCCCATGAGTGTGGTCATACCTTTCCCATTTCTCAGTTCCACAGTAGAAGAGCCCTTGGTCTATCCTGCCTGAGCACAGCTGTGATATTTTCCCTGACAAGCAATCCCACTCATCCCCCCTGTTCTATTGCATCTAAAGCAATGGAAGCTCAGAACACTGAGCTGTAAATCTTGCCCCACCTGCAACCAAGTTTCACTAATGGCCAGTCATAATTCCATGTGCTAATCCACATTCTAAGCTTATCTGCCTTTCCTACAATACTCCTTGCATTGAAATAGATGCATCTGAGAACATTTCCACTACATTCAACCCATTGACTTCTAACAGCAATTTTAACATAATCTTTTCCCTCCTCCACTCCTCAATCTGCTCTGGCACCCCTCCCCCTGCAAATCTAGTTTAAACCCACAGGAGCAGCACTAGCAAACCTCCTGCAAGGATATTGATCCCCTTCCAGTTCAGGTGCAAACTGTCCCATCAGAACAGGTTCCTCCTTCCCTGGAAAAGAGCCCAATGATCCAGACACCCAAAGGCCTCCCTCCTACACTATGTTTTTAGCCACATGTTAAGCTACATTATCCTCCTATTTTTGACCTCACTAGCATGAGGCACTGGTGGAATCTTGAGATCACTACCCTGGAGCTCCTGTCCTTCAACCTAGTGCATAACTCCCTGAACTCTCCTTGTAGGACCTCCTCACCCTTCCTACCCACGTCATTAGTCTCTACATGGACCACGACATCTAGCTGCTCACCCTCTCTCCTGAGAATGCCATGAACTCGATCTGCGATAGCTCGGACCTAGTACCAGGGAGGCAACGTACCATCTGGGATACTCAATCTCTTCCACAGAACATCTTATCTGACCCCCTAACTATGGAATCCCCTATTACTACAGCTCACTTCTACTTTTCCCTTCCCTTCTTAGTTGAAGGACCAGACTCCGTGCCAGAGACCTGATCTCCATGACGTCCCTGGTAGGTTCCCCCCTCCCCCCCACCAAAATGGTACATTTGTTATTGAGAGCAACAGCCACAGGGATGCACTGCCTGCTTGTTCCCTTTCTCTCTCCTATCATCCATCTACCCTCCTCCTGCCTCCTAGGTGTGATAGTGTCCCTGTAACTCCTGTCTATCACCCCTTCTGCCTCCTGAATGATCCAGAGATCATCCAACTTCAGTTCCAGTTCCTTAACTCAGCTTCTCAGGAGCTGCAGCTGGATGCACTTCTCACAGTGTCTTCAGGCTCCTGTACCTCTTTCCTGGTGGTAGCAGTGAGAAATGGGCATGGCCTGGTGATGAGGCTCCTTAATGATAGAACTGTCTTCTTGATATGCTTGATAGAATGAAGACTCATGCCCTTGATGGCACTGGCTGAGTTTACAACTCTTCCTGTCCCTTGCATTGGCATCTCCATACTAGACAGTGATGAAACCAGTCAGAATGCTCTCCAAGGTACACCTGTGGAAATCTGCAAGAGTCTTTGGTGACATACCAAATATCCTCAAACTTATTACAAAATATAGTCACTGGAGAGCCTTCTTCATGACTGCATCGACATGATGGCCCAGGATAAGATCTTCAGAGATGTTGACACTCAGGAATTAGAAGATTCTACCCTCTCCACTGCTGACCCCTCAATGAGGACTAGTTTGTGTTCTCTTCGTTTCCTTTTCCTGATGTCCACAGTCAGTTCCTTAGTTTTGCTAATGTTGAGTGCAATGTTATTTTTATGACACCACTAAACGAGCTGATCCATTTCACTCCTGTACGCTTTCTCATTGCTGTCTGTGATTCTGCCGACAAACATGGTGTCATCAGCAAATTTGCAGATGGCTTGTGAAGTGTGCCTAGCCACACAGTCATGGGAGTAGAGGGAGAAGAGCAGTGGGCTAAGCACGCACTCTTGAAAGTGCACCTGTGTTGTCGGTGAGGAGGAGATGTTGTTACTGATCCTCACTGATTGTGGTCTTTCAATGATGCAGTCAAGGATCTAATTGTAGAGGGAGGTACAGAGCCCCAGGTTTTGAATCTTATTGACTAGTACTGAGGGGATGATGGTGTTGTAAGCTAAGCTGCATTAAATGAAAAGCAGTCAGATGTACATGTTGCTGTTTTCCAGGTGATCCAGGGCTGAGTAGAGATCCATGATTGCATCTGCTGGGGAACAATTTAGCGAGAGGCAAATTGCAGTGGTTCCAGGAGTTTGGTTAGGAGTTGGCCATAACCAACCTCTCAAAGCATTTCATCACATTAGAGGTGAGTACTACTGGGTGAGAGTCATCAAGGCAGCTCACCTTGTTCTTCTTGGGTACTCGTATGATTGATGGCCATTTTGAAGCAGGTGGATACCTCCGACTACAGCAGAGATTGAGAATATCTATGAATATTCCAGCTCAATAGTTAGCACAGCTTTTCAGTACCCTGCCAGATACATCATCAGGGCCTGACACCTTCCAAGGGTTCACCCTCTTGAAAGAGGTTCTGACATTGTCCTTTGAAACAGATATCGCAGGGTCACCAGCTTCTACAGGGATTGCCACTGGCACAGTTAAATTTTCCTTTTAATAGCAAGCAGCTCATCGGAGAGTGAAGCATCACAGCCATATATGATGTAAGGCTTTGCCATGTGGAATGTAATGGCCTGCAAGCCCTGACTTTGCTGGTGTGTTAATGATTCTGTTTATAAATTCACTCAAAGTTCCTCTTTGCTGTTGGGATAGCATTCCATAGGTCGTATCTGGTCTTCATGTAGAGATCTGGACCATCGGTCTTAAACGCCATCAATCTAGTCCTCAGCACATTGCAAATCCTTTGTCTCATCCATGGCTTTTGGTTGGGGATACTCATGGGCACACACATCCACACTAGTCCTGATGAAGTCAGTGACAGATGTGGGATTTTCATTCAAATTTGAAGATGAATCTCTTTTGCCTCCTGCAATTATCTAGGTCCCTGCACCATCTTTGCCACCAATGCCTGACCCTGCACCCTGATCTTCTCTGCCCCATCTAACTCCCATCTCCGACCAACCCAACCTTACCCCTCATCTTTTCCATGTTACATCCAGAAGCCACTATCTACCTGTACACCTTAGGTACTTCCTTTCTGGTACTTCTGGTCTCATCTCACTGTTGCTGAGCTTTTGTAAAGAGCATTTGAGAAATATGAGAAATAACATCTTGCAATTAAAAATCATCTTCAACAAAGCAAAATATCCCAAGGTACCTCCAGAATCTCAATGAAGCAAAATCTGATCATCAGGATTGATGACAAAAGTCTTGAAGAATAGAGGGGTATAAAAGTAAGAAGCTTAGAAAGGGTATTCCAAAATTTTGCTATAGATTGGCTGATGAACAGCAAGAAAGAAACCAATGGTACATGATCTCATGCTTGCACATTTTTTCCTGATAGTAGAGAGGGGTACTGAAGACATTGTGGCTGGGGTGAGATGTCTTTTAATTTGTTGGCTGTTTTTCCAAGGGGAATGGTTTGTGTAATGGTCCAAATCTTGCACTCAGTGCTCTGGAGTTATGTGCAGAACAGTTCTCGTACCATAGTAATGCACCCTGATAGTATGTTTTCAATGGAGCACCTGTGGAAGTTGTTAATGTATGCTGGTAACAAGCCAAAATTTTTTCAGGCTTCTGAGAAGTCGAGGTGCTGGTTTGCTTTCTTGGCCTTTGTATCGACATGGATAGACCATGGCTTACCCCCAGTAATGCAAAGTTGTCCACCATCTCTACCTCATCACCACTGAGTGAGCTCCACCTCTTCTCCAAAAATCCATAAGCAGCTCTTTGGTTTTGCTGACACTGAGGGAGACATTATTGTCCTGGCACCAAGCCATCATCTCCCTTTTCTACTCTGTTTTATCATGAAGAGATCCTGCCTTCAACAGTGGTGTCATCTGTGAATTTATAGACAGAGTTGGAGCTGGGTTTGGCTGCACAATCATAAGAGTGACTGAGAACTGAGAATATAGCCTTGTGGGCCCCAGTAATGAGGATGATCACAGAGGAAGTGCTGTACCAAACCTCACTGATTGCATTGGAAGTCAATGCATCCAATTGAGGAATGATGCCAAGATCAAAATATGGGAAGAGGCAAAAACCTGCAAACAAAATGGTCTGATGATCGGACAGAATTTATGGAAAGAGAAACAGAAGTAATAATAATTAATAATTTCAACATGCAAATATTACGTTGATTCTCACCCATATTCACCAGCCAACTCATGCTCCATTCTCTCAAGCTTCTGCCCATTTCTTGCCATTTCTGACCATCTATTGCTGTCTAATCCACTGTATTTAAATTTTAAAAATGTAGACATAGAGTACAGTAAACAGACCCATCTGGCCCACAAGCCTATGCTCCCTAATTACTCCCAATCAACCTGTAACCCTATTTCATTCTGAAGAGTGGGAGGAAACCTAAGCACTCGGGGAAAACTCACAGACATGGGGAGAATGTACAAACTTCTTACAGACAGTGGTAGATTTGAACCCAGGATGCTGGCTGTTATATGTGGATTGAGGAGAATCTCGTAGCCTAGTTGGAAGTCGCATCACCTGCCAATCAAGGTTAGGCTCTGCCCACCTATTAGTACATACCTTACTGTTCATTTGAATGATTCAGCGTCATCATTGACCAGACACCCAGTTCAGAACAGTATAAACTCCAACACGTGCAACAGTTCTCCCCTCTTGCTCCCTAGTCCTGACCAGGAATGCTGCTCTAAGTCAGGTCACTTAAATGTGAACATTGCTTGATGAATCATTGGTAAGGTGTGCACTTCGAGCACAACTATTGAGATGCACCTCTGTTGATACAGGGAATCGGGAGTGTGTTTGGAAGTCCCTGTCTGTGTGTGCGTACACGTGCGGGAGAGTGTGGTAGGGTAAGCAGCTACTGGTATCGAGGACCCTTGTGCCTGCTTACACCGATATAGTTTTTGTCTTGTATCATGTAGAAGATACACTGGTATTGGATCGGATAGTTACTTACTATTAAGTAGTAAGAAAGATTAAGTATCGTTTGACATCTTCTCATTTGTTTCCTCTGTATACAATAAAGTTACCTGATTATGACACGTGTCCAGACTCACCTCTCTGTGAACCCACCAAACCAACACTGGGGCTGTAATGTTGTTGCACTGTATTTCGCCACCATTTTGTGCATTGCTCCAGTTTTCCAGCATCTGCACCCATTTTCTGCTCCACTATGAAGTTTCTTCAAGGTCTGCAACTCTAAAGAATTTGCCTCTCCTCTTTGATGAGAGTTCTGCGAGAGCTTCTCCAACTGCTCTTCCTCTATGATCCCTGCTGCCCTATCATCTACTGTCCTCACAGATTGCATGTTCCTCAGCTACTTCCTTCCATCACTTCCAATACATAAACATGGTGGAGAAACTCAGCAGTCTTTTCTGTTTCCCAGTGAACACAGACTGTTGGAGGAACTCAGCAGGTCGGCCAGTATCCATGCAAGGTATCAGACAGCCAATATTTCCAGATTGCAGCAAGAGAGCAACAGCTTGAATAAAAGGGTGTGTGGAGGAAGAGGAATACAAGCTGGCAGGTGTTTGATCAATGTGGGGCCGGAGTGAGCAATAAAGTGAGAAGGTGGTTGGAGGAGAAAGCCTGCAGAAGCTGGAGTTGAGTGCAAAATACAAATGTGCTGGAAAAACTCAGTACATTTACTTCCTGCAAATGAAGTAAAAGGTAAACAATGTTCTGGGCCTTAGCCCTTCATCAGGTAGAATCAAAAACAGACAGGAACCTCTTCAACCAGAAGGCATTAACATTGATTTGTCCAATTTCCATTAACCCCATTCCCCAGGACTCTCTATTTCCCTCTCCCTTGGTCTCCCTTACTTTAGCTACCCAGAGAGCTACTCTCTTCCCCCCTCACCTCAGAGATAGGCTACATCAGCAAGTGTATTAAGGATGTCACCAAGATCAAATGCTTCACAACCAGCACATTTGTCTATTGGACTCAATCCCAGAGTCTGCAAGCTTTCTTCTGCAACCACCTCCTCCCTTCTTTATTCTTCCATCTGGCCCCACATTGACCTAACACCTGCCAGCTTGTATTCCTCTTCCTCCCCACATCCTTTTATTCAAGCTTCTGCTCTCTTGCTGCAGTCCAGAAACATTGGCTGTTTGTTACCTTGTATGGATACTGGCCAACAGTCTGTGTTCACTGGGAGACAGGAAAGTCTGAAGACTTTAAGCCCTTTCAAACTGTCATGTAAAATGGATTAACTGGGCAATTTGCATGGTTAGCGAACCAGTTACATGGTGATTTGAAAGGATCCAACCAAGTCAAGCCGGTCAGAACCCAACCAGGTCCCTGACCTGCCTCAGAGGTGATCAGGGAGCCCAGTAAAACTTAACTGGGTGTCCTGGATGGGTGGTTTGAAAGGGGAAATGACCCAGTTACTCTGGTGATGTCAATATTTGCACGCTCGCATCACATGGAAACCCTTGGCTGAGGTGCCGCTGCAGTGATCGGGGGAGAGTGGGGGGGGGGGGGCCACGATCGGGAGAATGGGGGCTGCGAAGGGGGGAGAGTGGGTGGCCGTGATTGGGGGGGGGGGGGAGGAGAGAAGGCGCTGTCGCGATCAGGAGAGAGAGGCCACTGCCACAAGGGGTGAAAGGCTGCTGCCATGAGGTCGCTGCCGCAGGTTAGAGAGAGGTCGATGCTGTGGAGTGGAGAGAGACCGCTGTCATGGGGGGAGGTTACTGCCGTGGGGAGAGAGTTCACTGCTGCGATCATGGGGAGATGGGGGGGGGGGGGGGTGATGTGCTACTGCTGCGAACGCTGCTCTGGTTCGTGGTGATGGCTCAATGCAGGAGTGCAGATGCAATGGCCGATTTCCTTACTCGTAATCCCCCATGCCATTGGAACTGCTCTGCCTGCGGCAGTTTATGGGTAAGGAAGATGGCCATTGCTACCGCACTGACCCGTTGCCATGAACCAGAGCAGGACGTCGTGGCAGCAACCCCACCTCCACTAAATTCACGGGGGGGGGGGGGGGTGGCGAATTACGGTGAGGAGTGGCAACTGATGGTGGGGGGGGGGGGGGTTGTGACTGACGGAAGTGTCGACTGTCGAGGGTTGCAACTGTTGAGCGGTTGCGACTGACGGAAGTGGCGACTAATGGGGGTGGTGAGGCGGACCGACGGACGGTGAGGAGAGACTGTCTGCCGATAGTTCCAGGGAGTGCTTGTCGCTTTACTCATCGTGGGTGCGCGATCCCCCTAAAATCGCAGGATTGGCAATTTAGCAGGTGCATCCTGCACCCTCGACCCAGTAATCGCACAAGGGTCCCAGGTGGGCTTCTGGGGTGCTGCAGTTTGAAAGGGCATTTTTTATTTGTCGTCATTGTTTAATGCACTACTGTGCTGGAAGCAAAGGTGCATCACCACCGATTCGGGCCTGAGGCCTGGACCCTTCGTCAGGTCCAAGGCGCCACCCCAACCTGACGAAGAGCTTGGGCCCGAGACGTTGGTGACATATTTGACTCCGATGTTCGCTATGGGACCCGCCGAGATCCTCCCAACACTTCTGCATGTTATCGGTTTCCTCGAACGACCAATACTCAACGTCAGCTTCCCGCCCTCAGCGCGGCTCAATCAGAATTCAGATCGACATGAGCGGGTGTTTTTCACGTCCACCGGATGGAGGGGAGGGGGAGTGGGGTGTCACTTCCTGGTGGACTGAAGTGTGTGGAGAAGATGATGTGTGTCATGAGCTGGGACAGGCTCGCTCGCGGTTTGTGGGTAAGTAGCGCCCCGACGGCGGGGTCCAGTTCGCTACCAAACACCAGATGCAGGAAAGCTGCTTCTGGGTTCGTTGCCAGCCAGGGTGAAAACTGGTCCCGAGGGGAAGGGAAAGGAGAGGGGAAGAGGGAGGGGAAGGGGAAGAAGAGGGAGGGAAAGGGGAAGAAGAGGGAGGGAAAGGGGAAGAAGAGGGAGGGGAAGAAGAGGGAGGGGAAGAAGAGGGAGGGGAAGAAGAGGGAGGGGAAGAAGAGGGAGGGGAAGAAGAGGGAGGGGAAGAAGAGGGAGGGGAAGAAGAGGGAGGGGAAGAAGAGGGAGGGGAAGAAGAGGGAGGGGAAGAAGAGGGAGGGGAAGAAGAGGGAGGGGAAGAAGAGGGAGGGGAAGAAGAGGGAGGGGAAGAAGAGGGAGGGGAAGAAGAGGGAGGGGAAGAAGAGGGAGGGGAAGAAGAGGGAGGGGAAGAAGAGGGAGGGGAAGAAGAGGGAGGGGAAGAAGAGGGAGGGGAAGAAGAGGGAGGGGAAGAAGAGGGAGGGGAAGAAGAGGGAGGGGAAGAAGAGGGAGGGGAAGAAGAGGGAGGGGAAGAAGAGGGAGGGGAAGAAGAGGGAGGGGAAGAAGAGGGAGGGGAAGAAGAGGGAGGGGAAGAAGAGGGAGGGGAAGAAGAGGGAGGGGAAGAAGAGGGAGGGGAAGAAGAGGGAGGGGAAGAAGAGGGAGGGGAAGAAGAGGGAGGGGAAGAAGAGGGAGGGGAAGAAGAGGGAGGGGAAGAAGAGGGAGGGGAAGAAGAGGGAGGGGAAGAAGAGGGAGGGGAAGAAGAGGGAGGGGAAGAAGAGGGAGGGGAAGAAGAGGGAGGGGAAGAAGAGGGAGGGGAAGAAGAGGGAGGGGAAGAAGAGGGAGGGGAAGAAGAGGGAGGGGAAGAAGAGGGAGGGGAAGAAGAGGGAGGGGAAGAAGAGGGAGGGGAAGAAGAGGGAGGGGAAGAAGAGGGAGGGGAAGAAGAGGGAGGGGAAGAAGAGGGAGGGGAAGAAGAGGGAGGGGAAGAAGAGGGAGGGGAAGAAGAGGGAGGGGAAGAAGAGGGAGGGGAAGAAGAGGGAGGGGAAGAAGAGGGAGGGGAAGAAGAGGGAGGGGAAGAAGAGGGAGGGGAAGAAGAGGGAGGGGAAGAAGAGGGAGGGGAAGAAGAGGGAGGGGAAGAAGAGGGAGGGGAAGAAGAGGGAGGGGAAGAAGAGGGAGGGGAAGAAGAGGGAGGGGAAGAAGAGGGAGGGGAAGAAGAGGGAGGGGAAGAAGAGGGAGGGGAAGAAGAGGGAGGGGAAGAAGAGGGAGGGGAAGAAGAGGGAGGGGAAGAAGAGGGAGGGGAAGAAGAGGGAGGGGAAGAAGAGGGAGGGGAAGAAGAGGGAGGGGAAGAAGAGGGAGGGGAAGAAGAGGGAGGGGAAGAAGAGGGAGGGGAAGAAGAGGGAGGGGAAGAAGAGGGAGGGGAAGAAGAGGGAGGGGAAGAAGAGGGAGGGGAAGAAGAGGGAGGGGAAGAAGAGGGAGGGGAAGAAGAGGGAGGGGAAACCAAGGCCCAGGTGGGAGATGAGGGCTGGGAAGCGTATTGCAAACAGGAAGGTGGGGAACAGTTCTTCCAAGTCAAGCAACACTTGTGAACCTGCAGGGTTACCTACTGCATCTTGTGCTTCCATTGGGAGATCGCTTTGATGAGCATCTCTGGTCTGTCTGCTGCAACAGTGTGCATCTCCCAGTGGCCACCCTTGTCATTTCCCCACTCCATTCCCTTGTTCATACATCTGTCCATAGTCTCATGCACTGCCAGACTGAATCCACCTGCAAATTCGAGGAACAACATCTCATCTTCCGTCTGGTCACCCTCCAACTGGATGGCATTCACACTGACTTCTCTGCTTTCCCTCAAAGTTTTTTTAGTCCACTCCCTGTGAAGTCTGTGGCAACAGGTCAAATAGGACAAGGAAATCTGATTATATCCACTTGCACACCTTTAGCTCATGAACTGGTATTTCTTTGTGTTGAAGAACCTTGGGAGAAGCAATGAAAATAGCAGGCGAGCAGTATGCTGTCATGGAAACCCATCAAATTAAACCACAATACCTATCTTTAGTATATATGAGCTTCATATCTGTAAATATATTGTACTTATTCCTTAAATTATAAGTAATTTTTTCTAACTGGATAGACTTTTGAATTTCTGCATGTATCCTGTTGACACCCAAACATGAGTCCGACTTCTAAGTAACTTACTTGCCACCGCCAATACTATTTTCACAAACTTTGATTTAGTGAAAATTTCAGTTTCAGGGTTGCCCCTTCCACGTTCCCTAATAAAATAGATCAAGATTTTCTGGGTATGAAATATTAGTGATTTATTCTAATGATTCCTCTACTTTCACCCAAAAAGATCTCATTTTTTGACACATCATCTAGAGTGCAAAAAAACTACCTTTTATACCACACCTAAAACACTTATTTGATAACTCCGATTTTGTTTTATGCAACTTGTATGATGTGATATATAATTGATGTATAAAATTATATTGTACCAATCTATATCGTACATTGATTGTATTGGGCATATAGTCTCTGCACAGATCCATCCATGTTTGTAATACCCAAATCCTGTTCCCATTTCTGTTTAGGTTTATAAAGTCCAGATTTACAGGTTGCTTGTTGTAGGAGAAGGTACATTGCAGAAGTAAATTTCCATACTGTCCCTTGTGTAATAAGAGTTTCCACTTCACTGCATAGGGGTAACAAAATCTTTGATCCTAATTTGTCTCTTAAAAATCTTTTTATTTAAAAATAGCAAAAAAGTATATTTCTAGTTATTCTGTGCTTATGCCTCATTTGAGTAAAGGACATTAATTGTCTTTGTATGTCTTCAATAAGTCTAACTCCTTTTTCGGACCACAATTTCAAGAATTTGTTATCTCACAAAAAAGGTATCAAATTGTTCTGAAACAAACAGGTATAAGATGATCTACCTCCTTTTGTTCCAATTTCCCCAACTATCTTACCCCAGATATCTATTAAATGCTTCAGTAAACATGTATCTTTAATTCCTGTCATCAATTTTGAGTTCCATTTGTAGATGAAGGTTGTAGCTGACTTTTCTCCAATCTTCCCCAGTATTTTAAATAAGATCTGTTTTAAAGTGCTTGTATGTGACCTACTGTAACAAACCTTTCCCAATTTGTCTCCCAAAAACCCATGTATATACTCTGTCACAGTAGATAGCATTGCAATTGTGCCTAACCACACAGGGTGGGGAGTGAGTAGAGAAGTAGGCTAAACACGCACCTTGGGGTGTGCTTTTAATGTTCATCAGAGAGGAGGAGATGTTGTTTCCAATTTGTGCTAACTGGTTTTCTGATAAGGATGTCAAGGAACCTTCCCTTCTTGCTCTGATGGACTGCTCTGTTGCCACAAAAAGGCCTGTCTGCACTAACGTAATGTAATCCCACATTTCCTTTTCACTCTGGTAACACTATGGTAACTGAATATTTATTATCTAATTCATTTAATGTATTTTTTTAAATTAAGTACCTGTTTCGCTCAGCAAATAAAAATGTTAATGCATATGTACATTGTATACTATATATCATAATAAACTCGTCACAACAAAATCTGGGGGAATACAGCAGTGGACTGAGTGAAGCACAAACACAGTTAATTAAGCTTATCTATTTCTCTGCAGCCCCATCATTTCTAGTCTTGACATTGACTACAAGTTTTCAAGCTCCCTCCTGTGTGCTCACTCATCACCCCTTTTTATGCAACCCACTATCATGGCATTTTCAACAGATTTGTAAATGGGTTTTTTTGTCATACTGAGTCATGCAGTCATTGGTGTAAACTAACTAGACCAGGGGACTAAAAACACAGCCCTTTGGTGCTGTGGTTGTGATAGTGATTGTCAAGAGATGTTCTTGCCAAACCTCACTGATTGTGGACTGGAGGTGAGGAAATCCAGGATCCAATTATACCATGGTATTGAGGTCCAAAGTGTTGGAATTTGTTGATCAGTTTTGAGGCGATGATGGTGTTGAATGTCGAACTGTAGTCAATAAAGAGCACCCCATGTATGTGTCATTGCTGTCTTAAGGCATGTGGATTGGTACAATATCAGATCAAATGAATCCATGAGCTCCAACAGTTATCAGAAAGAGGACAAAAGAAAAAGTGCACTTGTCATGGCTTAGAAAATATTTGTGGCTTGCTGTATGTTGGAGAGATGTCTCTTCTAACTGTTTGGAAAGAATGCAGTGTGAGATATTTGGGATGGTTAGAAGAGTGGCTGGCCAACCAGTGGATTGCTCCAACCAGCTGATGAAGGTTAAGGTCATAGAATATCCAGCACAGAAAGGATCCTTCAGCCCAAGTCATCCATGATATCTGTGATGTTTATCAATTTGCTGCTTGTATCACTCTATCTAAGTACCTAGCCAAATGGCTTTGAAACACTGTCTCTTAATACTTCCTCTAGCATTTTTAATATATTAAAAAAAAAACAGCGGTGCTGCCGGGCTGCTGTGAAATTGCGGAGAGCAGAGACAAAGCCCTTACTGCAGTCTAACTGCCGTCGGCCTGTTAAAGGAGTCGACGGTGGTTTATTTAAAAATCCTGTGACTGCGGGATCTGGACCCAAGATGGCAGTCCCTATGTATGGTAGTGGCCATGAGGGGGTTGCAGACAAATAGCAGATTGGCACAGGGCACAAGAAAACAGGGAGACCACCACCCTATGGGATGATAACCATGGCAGATGACCAGTAATGGGCTGTGAAGCTGAAGAACACACAGGTGGCGGACTGTTGGTGACTTGAAGCAAGAAACCCACACAGGCTACATGCGGGCTGCTGGCAACTGCGGTGAAGGGACACACTGGCACTGGCTGAAGGAGTACCAGGTATCAGAACTAGGATGTGAGAGGATGCCAAGTGCATCCTGATTGTGTCAGAGGTTTAGATCTGGATCTTGGGTTTCCAATGCTTTGGGTGAAAGGCTGTGTGTGGCTGTGGGAGCACTGAAGATGAATCCATTGACACTATGATTCTGGGGGCATAATTGTAAATGACATTGGGAAATTTCTGTTGATTATGAATCTTTGTCTGCCTTACAGTAAACAAAAGTAAATTTGATATCCTATTACATTTTCTGTTTTATTACATGCAATAAAATAATCTTGACAACCACAGTAATCTCCCTGATAGTATCAATTAACGATAAGAATGCGGATCATGTGATGCGGTGAGAGTAGAAGGAGGTGGAATCCTAGAGCTCCCAGGTTTTTCAGGAACAAATAATGTAAAAACCTCAAATGAAATACCAA
This sequence comes from Narcine bancroftii, assembly GCF_036971445.1. Classification (NCBI taxonomy): domain Eukaryota; kingdom Metazoa; phylum Chordata; class Chondrichthyes; order Torpediniformes; family Narcinidae; genus Narcine; species Narcine bancroftii. The sequence goes on along the minus strand of NC_091471.1, from coordinate 187,002,150 downwards.
GAAAAGGACATTGGAAGAAACCTACAATAGATAATGACTAAAAAAAAGTAACCGTAAATGAAAACATGAAAAAATCTCCACCGAGGCGAGAGATCCAGTCAGGGATGCCTCGTGGCCAGAAAAATGGCGGGGCTGCCCCAAGGCCCGAGGAGGGAGCTACAGCTTCAATTGAAAGACCCAATAAACAGGGAGGACGAGACTCGGGCGAATATAGTGCTATTGCCTGGCAAGTATACAAAGAAAGATATACTGAAGCCCCTGGAGATGGGGAGAAGCGGAAACGCCAGGTTGGGTGCCCTCGCGGTGTGTGTGAGGCCTGAGAAGAAGTTGGTGGCTGTAATGGGCGGCACTGAAGTGCGTGGGGAGTGGACAGACCCAGGTGGACAAGGTACAGGCCGGTCCAATATAACTTTTTGCACCAGTTTACATAATGCTGCAGAAAATAAACAGATCAAAACCAGAACACTATTTCATTGGCATTTAATTTGTCTCGATCAACGAGACAGGGTTGTCCTCTATCACCAGCTTTGTTTGCTTTGGGAATAGAACCTCTGGCTCAAGCTATAAGGCAAGTTCCTAGCATTAAAGGAATTATAATAGGTGAACAAGAGTACAAAATTAATTTGTTTGCAGATGATGTGTTGATATATTTGACATACCCTAAAGATTCTTTAGAATCTTTGCAAAATTTGTTAAATCAATATGGTATATTTTCAGGTTAAAAAGTAAATTGGGGAAAAAAGTGAAATATTACCTATATCAGATGAAGATTATACAGATTGTAGATGAATTGCTAAATTTCGATGGTGTAATAAAATTAAATAGTGTTTAATAATTAAAAATTAAATATTTAGGAGTTATAGTGAATAGAGAATATCAAGATTTATATAGTTTATATCGTTGTTAAATAAGATTAAAGCTGATTTACATAGATGGAAAGTTTTACCGTTGATTTTAATTGGGAGAGTCAATTGTATAAAAATGAATATATACTTCTGCATACAATATCTTTTTCAGTCTATTCCAAGTATAATACCAAAGAAATTTTTTACGGAATTGACTGAAGTAATTCGACTATTTTTGTGAAAAGCTAAATTGTCAGGAGTTTCTATGCAAAAATTAACATGGCGGTCGGTATTACCACATTTTCAAAATTATTATGAGATGGCACAATTGAAATTTATTAATAGGTTATTTGATACTGAACAACCACCTATGTGGGCAAAAGTTGAACTGGATCAGATTTTTGAAAATTAAATTAGTCATTTTTATTGCTACAAAAATACAAATTTACCTGTATTGCAACATATAATGGATATTTGGTTCAAGTGAGATCAACTTATAGGATCTAAAGGAAAAATTTCAGTAAAATCACTGTTATATCACAATAAATAAATTTTTCTTTAAATAATCTTTATTTGAAAAATTATGAAATGAAAGGAATAAGTATGATACAGGATTGTTTTGAGGCAGGTACATTTTCTACATTTAATAGATTATGAGAGAAGTTTGGTATTTCACCAAATTCTTTTTTTGCTTATTATCAAGTTCGAGATTTTTTTACCAGGTCAAACAAAATTTGAGATGTTAATTGCAGATAAAAGAAATAAGGGGTTTATATCAGATATGTATAGGTTAAAATGGATAAAGTTGATGTATATAAAATGAAGGAGAAATGAGAGAAGGATTTAGATATTTTGTTTTGAGAAGAATGGTCAAATATGTGTGTTGGCAGTGTTACAAAATTACTCAATGTGAGATATATGGTTAATTATAATTTTATACATCAGTTGTATTTAACTCCTGAAAAGTTGAAGAAATATGGATTTAGCTCGACAGATTTGTGTTTTAGATGTGGGGAACAGATAGGTACTTTTATGCAGTCTGTTTGGAGATGTGGAAAAATTTAAACTTTTTGGGGAAAACTTATAAAGTTTTTGAGAGATTTATTTAAAATTGATCTGCAATTGGATCCAATTATGTGTTTATTAGGTTATATGAATATATTAATTGCGAGGTTGCAGATGGACAAATCACAACTGGCTTTTATATGATTAGAGTTAGCAGTAACAAGAAAATATATAGCTATTGCATGGAAAAACTAGTTGAATATACAAAGATAGCATAATGAATTACAATCGTGTTTATATTTGGTAAAAATAATTATAATTTGCAAAATAATAATTTTTTTGTTAAAATGTGGAATTTATATTTAGAATATATGGCCATAGATCTTAAGTAAATGATATGTACAGAGCTGGCATACCAAACAGTTAATATTAAATAACCGGATAAAAAATTCTTTTTTTTAAAGGCTCCGAGGGAGGGGGTTGGGTTGGGAGGGGATAGGTTAGATGATGGGGGGGAGGGGAGTTTTGTTTTCTTTTGTATGTTTTTTTATATTTATAATTTTATATAATCTTTAAATAACATTTTCAAAAAATAAAGAACTCTCAGACGGAGGAGTCACGTGATGGAGTAGTGGCCGGACGGTGAACTCCAGCCCTCTCCAGAAAAGTCGGGAAAAACAAAGGAAAACACAAAGGCACAGAAATAAAAGTTAAAGAAAAGTGAGTATAAAGGTGGAAAGAAGATGGCGACAAAAAAAGAAAAATCGAAAGCAACGGTAAGAAGAGAGGAAGAGAAGACAACGGAGGAAGAAGGAGAAGGCCTTACCTGTTCGAAGAGGCCCGCGGTGGAGAGAGAAACCCGCTCCCTCAGGTCGGTAGATAGTGGACTACAAAAATGGCTCGCTGAGCCGAGTAAAAGTGCGCAACCGCGCATGCAAAAAAACACACTGACGGGAGGGGGGACCAGCTGGGGAGTCGATCTCCACAGCCGGCAACGACACCTGCAGAACACCTGCAGCAAGAAGAGAACACAGAAGACAATGGAAACAAGAAAGAAGAGAAGAAAAGGGCAACAAAGAAACAACAGATGGCCAACCCAGAGGAAGAAGAAGAGGAAGAGTACAGTGAAATAGAAGAAGAAGAGAAAGGCAAGATAAAGGTTGTACTTTCTCTTATTAAAGGATACATGGAGTCATTTAAAGAATGGCAAACACAGGAATTTAATGATTTAAGAAGAAGAATAAACAACACAGAAGAGAAAATGAATAAAATAGATATGACCTTAACAGAAATGGGAAAGAAAATGGACAAGATGGAAGAGCGGGCAGTAGCAGCAGAAATGGAGGTAGAAGACTTAAAAAAGAAATTGGAGGAATCTAATAAAAAAGTGATAAAGACACAAGAACTGTTAGCTCAAAAAATAGATATAATGGAAAATTATAACAGAAGAAATAACATAAAGATAGTGGGCCTTAAGGAAGATGAAGAAGGCAAGAATATGAGGGAGTTTATAAAAGATTGGATCCCTAAGACCCTAGGATGTCCAGAACTACAGCAAGAAATGGAAATAGAAAGGGCACATAGAGCATTGGCCTCTAAACCACAACCACAACAAAAACCAAGATCTATTTTAGTAAAATTCCTAAGATATACTACAAGAGAAAAGGTACTGGAGAAGACAATGGAAAAAGTAAGAGAGGGCAACAAACCACTGGAGTATAAAGGGCAAAAAATCTTCATTTATCCAGATATAAGTTTTGAACTCCTAAAGAAGAGAAAGGAGTTCAATACAGCAAAGGTGATTTTATGGAAGAAAGTGTATAAATTTATACTAAAGCATCCAGCGGTATTGAAAATATTTATTCCAGGACAACAAAACAGACTATTCTCGGACCCAGAAGAAGCACGAAAATTTGCAGAACAATTACAAAAATAGACTGAGGGATGAAGACGGGTAATGAGAGTAAAAATGATCACGATTGATATGTATGTGGGTAAAGAGGTATAAGAGTGAATAGATACAATGTGCATACGTGAATGTATCTGTACTCAGAGGAAAATATAGATAGTATAGACAAGAATTAATAAGGGAAGGTAATGGAATAGAGAGAATAAGGAGGGAATTAAAAGAGTGACCTTTGTTACATATGAAAAGTGAAATCTTTTCTGGGGGGGCTGGGTGGGGGGAAATAGCGGTCACTGCAAAATCAGTTGACGCTTGCGAGTGGATTCGCAAACCCAAATGGAGAGGGGAGATGTGGTTGTCCGACAAGGGATAAAGGACAACTCAGGAGGGGAAGGGGAGATTGGGGATAAAGAAGATATAAATAGGAGAATAAGGAAAATGTTGGATGTTGTAGGAATTTTGTCTTATAAAGAGTTGAAAATAAGAAAACAGAAATGGAAAAGGAGGAAAGGTAATGATGGAAAAACGGAAAGAGAAGATAAACAAAGTATAAAATGGCTACGCTGAACTATATGACTTTAAATATTAATGGAATACATAACCAAATTAAAAGGAAGAAACTACTAAATTTACTGAAAAAGGAAAAAATTGATATAGCATTTGTCCAAGAAACACACTTAACTGAATTGGAGCACAAGAAATTAAAGAGAGATTGGGTAGGACATGTAACAGCAGCATCGTATAATTCAAAAGCAAGAGGAGTGGCTATATTAATTAGTAAAAATGTGCCATTTAAAATAGAAGAGGAAATAATAGATCCAGCAGGGAGATATGTTATGATAAAATGTCAGATATATTCGGAGTTTTGGAATCTACTTAATGTATATTCACCTAACGAAGATCAAAAGTTTATGCAAGATATCTTTTTGAAGGTAGCTAACATGCAAGGGAACATACTAATAGGAGGGGATTTCAACCTGAATTTGGATCCAAATATGGATAAAACGGGGGAAAAAATTAACAGAAAGAACAAAGTAACCAAATTTATAATTAAATCAATGCAAGAAATGAAACTTTTGGATATATGGAGGAAACAAAACCCAAAAGAAAAGGAATACTCATACTACTCGGCTAGACATAAAACATACTCAAGAATAGACCTATTTTTGTTATCAGCTAGTATGCAGGATAGAGTAAGAAAAACAGAATATAAAGCGGGAATACTATCGGACCATTCACCCTTAATATTGACAGTAAAGCTAGAGGACATCCCTCCAAGAATGTATAGATGGAGATTAAACCCCATGCTACTTAAAAGACAGGATTTTAGAGAATTTATTGAAAAACAATTAAAAATGTATTTTGAAGTAAATACGGAATCAGTGGAAGATAAGTTTATACTATGGGATGCAATGAAAGCATTCATTAGAGGGCAAATAATAAGTTATGTAACCAAGATGAAGAAGGACTATAATCAAGAAACAGAGCAATTGGAAAGGGAAATAGTAAACATAGAAAAAAAATTAGCAATGAAGGAAGATACAACTAAAAGAAGAGAAGTGGCGGATAAAAAAAATAAAATATGAAACATTACAAACATATAAGGTAGAGAAGAATATAATGAAGACAAAACAGAAATATTATGAACTGGGTGAAAAAACGCACAAAATCCTAGCATGGCAGCTTAAGACAAAACAAGCTAAGAAAATGGTATTGGCATCAAGGAAAAAAGACAAACAAATTACATATAATCCAAAAGAAATTAAGGAAAACTTTAGAGAATTCTGTGAACAATTATACCGAACTGAAAACGAAGGGAAAGAAGGGAAAATAGATGAATTTTTGACTAAAATTGAACTACCAAAACTACAAATAGAGGAACAAAATAAATTAACAGAACCATTTGGAACAGTAGAAATACAAGAGATAATAAAAAAATTACCAAATAATAAGACACCAGGAGAGGATGGATTTCCAATAGAATTCTACAAAACATTTAAAGACTTATTAATTCCGCCCCTCCTGGATGTAATCAACCAGATTGATGAAACACAAAGCTTACCAGATTCATGTAAAACAGCAATAATTACAGTAATACTAAAACAAGGGAAAGATCCACTCTCACCAGCGTCATATAGACCAATATCTTTGCTAAACACAGATTATAAGATAATAGCTAAACTATTAGCAAACAGATTAGCAGAACAGGTACCGAAAATGGTAAATTTAGACCAAACTGGATTTATCAAAAAAAGACGCACAACAGACAATATTTGTAAATTTATTAACTTAATTCATGCAGTAGAAGGAAATAAAGCACCTGCAGTAGCAGTTGCTTTAGACGCAGAGAAGGCCTTCGACAGAGTAGAATGGAATTATTTGTTCAAAGTATTGCAAAAATTCAGTTTACCGGAGAAGTATATTAATTGGATTAAAGCATTATATAAGGGACCGTTAGCGAAAGTGACAGTAAATGGACATGTATCAAAGCAATTCAACTTAAGCAGGTCAACGCGGCAGGGATGCCCACTATCACCTTTATTGTTTGCGCTAGCTATAGAACCACTAGCAGAATTGATAAGAATAGATAATAATATAAAAGGAATAAAAATAAAAGACAGGGAATATAAAATCAGTCTATTTGCGGATGATGTTATAGTGTACTTAACAGAACCAGAACTATCAATAAAAGAATTATATAAGAAATTGAAGGAATATGGAGAAGTGTCGGGTTACAAGATAAACGTAAATAAAAGTGAAGCAATGCCTATGAATAATGCGGATTTCTCAAAATTTAAGAAGGAATCTCCATTCAGATGGCAAATGCAGGCAATAAGATACCTAGGTGTACAAATAAACAAAAATCTAGGCCAATTATATAAACTCAATTATAATCCACTAATGAAAAAATTACAGGACGATTTAGAGCATTGGAAAGATCTACCACTAACACTGATAGGAAGGATAAACTGTATTAAAATGAACATTTTTCCAAGGATATTATACTTATTTCAGGCACTGCCAATACAACTGACAGAAAAATTCTTCAAAGAGTTAAAGAAAATAATAAGGAAATTTTTATGGAGAGGGGGGAAACCGAGGATAGCACTAGAATTAACAGAATGGTATAAACAAGGAGGCTTACAATTGCCAAACTTCAAAAATTATTATAGAGCCGCACAATTAAGATACCTATCAGACTTTTATCAAACAAGGGAAAAACCAGACTGGACGAGATTAGAATTAGATAAAATAGGGGAAAAGAAACCTGAACACATATTATATAAATGGGATGAAAAATTGGTACAACAGAACTTCTCCAGTATTACATCATCTCCTCAATATTTGGAAGAAGATTCATGTAGAAAGAAATAAAACAAATTATCAATTACCAAAACTAATATTGACGCAAAATAAGCTACTCCCTTTTACAATAGATAACCTTTCCTTTAGAGAATGGGGAAAAAAAAGGGATTAAAAGAATAGAAAATTGTTTTTCAGGAAGTAGATTCTTATCCTTTGAACAAATGAGAGATAAGTACAATATAACTGGAGATACAGCGCTGGCATATTACCAACTGAGATCCTACTTGAAGGATAAATTAGGAAGCAATTTGAGTTTACCAGAGGGAAGTAACCTTGAATATGTGATTACAGATACAATGTTAATCAAAAGATTTATAACAAATATGTATATTAAACTGCAAGAAAAGGAGAATGAGGAAACAAATGGTAAAACTAAACAAAAATGGGAACAAGATTTAAATATAAAGATAAAAAAAGGAAACATGGGAGAAATTATGTTCTGGAACGATGAGAAATACAATAAATACGAGGCTACGTATGATACAATATAATTGGTTACACAGACTATACATTACACCTCAAAAGTTAAATAAATGGGACCCAACAGTATCTGATAGATGTTTTCGATGTAAAAAAAGAAATGGGAACAACAATTCATGCAATCTGGACATGTGAGAGAGTAGAAAAATTTTGGGAAGATCTCAATCAGATATTAAATAAAATAACAGAAAACAATATACCAAAGAATCCAGAGATCTTTCTCCTAAGTAACATAAAAAACAAAGAATTTGGAATTGATTTGGAGGATGCACAAAAAAGATTTGTTAAGATAGCCCTAGCCGTAGCAAAAAAATGTATTATGTCAACCTGGAAATTGGAAGATAATTTGAAAATACAACAATGGTATATAGAAATGAATAAATGTATTCCATTAGAAAAAATAACATAGTTTAAGAAATAATATTGAAATATTCGAACAAATATGGGAGCCTTACATTAAATACAATAGCGAAAACCTACCGGGGACAAACATTACCTAAGTTGATGGAAGAAGGAAAGAAAAGAATGGACTCAGTAGAATTTCTGGTGTATTTTTGTTGAATGACAACATTGTCTGACTGGTTTAATGCAACCTAGATTGTATATCTAAAATGGATGAGAGGGGCGGGGTGGGGGGGGTGGCTTGGGAGGAGGGAGGGGGGGGAGAAAAAGTCACTGTATATGTGTGAAAAAGAAAAAGTGTATATCATGGCTAATGTGATTTATGGTGTGAAAAATAAAAAATTTTTAAAAAAAAGAACTCTCAGACCAATGTTTCAGATGTGGTGTTGCAACCGGGATGTTGGTGCACACAACCTGGTCATGTGCCAAGGTGAGGCCCTTTTGGGTAGATCTGGCCAAGTCCTGGAGAAAATTATAGGCAAGCGATTTCCACAGGACCCAGAGTTGTTCCTGGTGGGAAATATAATGGATGTAAGGCTTACAATGAAGCTGTCCAAATTTCAATTTCAATTTGTGTTAGTTGCATTGGCATTGGCCAGGAAGTGCATTGTGGTAATTTGGAAGTCCGACTCTAGTCTTAATATTGAACGATGAAACAGGGAAATGCAGAGCTGTGTTCCCCTTGAGAAAATAAGTTATAACTTGAGAAACAAATACAGTACCTTTCATAAGATCTGGCAGCCATTCATGCACTGCATTGGTTTCCCCATTCCTTGCTGCAGCTTCCTCTCCCTCGCCCTGATCCTGATCAAGGGAAGTTAGGAATGGACATTGGCCCATAGGCCACCCACTGAGCTGTGAGGATCCCTGTCCTTTGTTATTTATTTTCCTGCTGTTAAAGTCTTGTTGTTGTTGATTGAAGTTTGAGTGAACTGTTTTATTTTACATGTAAATAAAATATTCAAAAAATATTAATGATAAGAATGTGAAGTTCTGCATTTTGAGAGGTTAAATGTAAGAGGAAAGTTTATAGTAATGGGATGTTGCCTGGATGGGAGAGGAGTGGCTACAAGAAGAGGGAGTGCAAACGGATTGTTTCTCTGGAGCTTTGGAGGCCGAGGGGAAACCTCGTCTCGATTTAAGGTGATAAGAGAGAAGATCTGAGGAGATTTACAAGGCAAATTGCTCTTGCACAACCATGGTTCCAGGAACGTGCTGCTGAGGGTGGATAGGTGATGGTCGAAGTAGATATGATGTCAACATTTAAAAGGTTTGACACATAAACAGGCAGGGGTGGAGGAATGTGAACTACATTCAGGCAGACAGGAACAAGATTAATTTTAATTGACATTTTGGTCAACCCACAGTTCCTGTGCTATTTTATGAGCATGAAGAATGGGAGTGACTTATTTTCTATTAAGTATCGACAGCCATTCTTGGCTGTATGATTTTGTGCTGTATCATTCCACGACTCAAAATATGTACTATTTACTTGTTTTGTGAGAGATTCATTTAATAACAGTTTGGGGTTGTGATATTGTCATAGATATGTATTGCTGTAGCCAAACTGCTACTTCGTTTTAAAAAAACTTACACTGCAATAATATTTTAACGTATGGAAGGAGATTATAAATATGAAAGATATATAATAAATAGTCACAGTTACAATAGTATTTAGTATCTGTAACAGCAGCATCAGATTCTGTGCTATTCAACACATTGTTCCATTTTTGCAGCATTTATTCACTGTCCCCAATTCCGAAGTAGCTGTGAAGCAGTCATCTCAGTTTATGCATTGTGATTATAGGCACACATCGAATAATTTCATAGCCATTTTTCAAATTATCTATTTTTATGACACATTTGAAGGCTTTCAGAAATTTCCCATCCTTTGTTGACAACTCTCTAAATTAATAGAGCTGTATATATCTGAAGGACAACAGGTATGACGTTCCTTATTATGTTACAGCCTGTCTTAGAGTCACAATGAGTTCATTCTCCCATTCAATACATCATTCTAAAATCTGACACATTTTTGGGAAGTAGTGTCTTTAAAACTCTGCACTGATCCTGTTGAAATTTTGCTGGCTATATGTTTTTCTCCATTCTAGTCTTTCACAATGGGATCAAGATGGACAAGAGGAAGAACTGTTGCTTGCAAAGTGAAATATAGCATAAAGTCTGGGAACCCTACGCAACCAATCAGTCGATATCCTGTTCCGTACAAAAAGGACCTGCCGTATGATATTGTTGAACTGATGGAAGAGGTGGAAACCAAGGTGGGTTAATTTTTAATGCTACATAGAAATAGGGAGAAACAATTCAGCTCTAATTCCATTCCATCATTCAGTTAGATCACTGAGTTGTAACTTGGGTTAGACTACATTTCACTTCTGGTTATCACATTATAGGGAGAAATGTAGGACCTTTGTGGACATTGGGTCTGCGAAATTGTTGCTTGAATTAGAATGTATGAGCTGGAAGGAGAGGTTGGACAAACAGATAATTTTCACTGAAGCATCAGAGTATATACAATTGCTAGATGCATAGATAGCGTTGGTGTTGATCAACAAACACCATGCTGCGTATCCTGATGCCTTCTCAGTCATTGCTGGAGATCAACCTTGAAGAAGGTCCTCCCAAACTACCTGTGGTGAAACCACAATTGTACGTATTTGTCATATGTAAATTGCATGATCTTTCCTGGTTGACCCTGCTCTCACTGGCCAGCTTGTGACTCCTCCCCTTTCTTCCCCAGAAAGGCTGTCATGCCATACACTTGCCCTAGTTCGAGTCCTGGTCAGTGTGAGGGACCAACACATGGATGCTATCTATCTTTTGCAAATAAAAGCCTTCAGTTTTGGCAACTTTAATTTTTGTGTAATTGATCATGCATCGCTACCACCAGCATGTTTCCTGTAACACTAGGAGATCGGACACTCTCAACCACGGTGACACAACCATCAAGGATACCAACCACACCATTCCACACTTGAACTTTGGAAAGTTGAACCATGCATCTCCTTCCTGCATGCAGATAGAAACTGAAGAGCACTACCAACAGGGAAGACTGCAGAGAGATGATCAGCAGAGGTAGAAAAGTGACTTTGTGACTGTCTGGAATTTAAGGACTTGGTATTGGATCTAAATGAATGTATCACCAACTTTATCACAAAATGTGTGGATGAGTGTGTTCCTACTAAGACTAACTGGATGCATCCTAACCAGAAGCCATAGATAAACCAAGAGATGTGTAAAACCATTTAAGAGAAAATCTGTAGAGTTTAAATAAGGAGATTCAGAGATGTGCAGCAAGACCAGGTGCCTGAAAGCAACAGTTCTGAACCAATCTGGAGTCTCAGGTGTTCAACAGGTATGGCATGACTTCACACTTGCAAAGTGAAAAAAGGCAGTATCATGAACTGTGATGCATCACTTCCAGACGAACACAGGGCCTTCTATGCTTGCATTGAAAGGGAAAACAGTGACAGACTCTAGCAAATCTCCACAGCTCCTGGTGACTCTCCTACTTTCTGCATCCGGCACACATTTTCAGGAGGCTGGATCCTAAAAGCTTCCAGCCCAAATGGGGTGCATGGCTGGGCCCTTAAAACCTATGAGAGCCAACTGGCTGGAGTCTTGGGACATCAATATCATGCTGCAATAGTCAAGATGTCTCCACTTGCTTTTAAAAGATGTCTATTATTTGGATGTACAAGAAGAGCAAGGTGATATGCCTCAATGACTGACAGCCAGAGGCCATGACATCTATCATTCTGAAGTGCTTCAAGAGGTTGGTTATGGAGCACATAAACTCCTGTCACAGGAAGGACCTGAACATTGATTTGCATATTGTCCCAACAGGTCAGTAGTAGATGCCATCTCATTGGACTTTTATTGTGTTAGATTACCAAGATCACAGGAGCACCAACATTCAGCTATTGTTCATTGACTGCAGCTTGGCTTTCACCACCATCCAACCAGAAAAACTCATTGGCAAACTATATGTCACTGTCTGTCCCTCTGCAACTGGATCTTCAGCTTCCTCATTGGTCAGCGTGGAGGAGGTGATGTTGCCATCAACACAGGTGCCCTCCGGAGGAGTCACGTGATGGAGTAGTGGCCGGACGGTGAACTCCAGCCCTCTCCAGAAAAGTCGGAAAAAACAAAGGAAAACACAAAGGCACAGAAATAAAAGTTAAAGAAAAATGAGTATAAAGGTGGAAAGAAGATGGCGACAAAAAAAGAAAAATCGAAATCAACAGTAAGAAGAGAGGAAGAGAAGACAACGAAGGAAGAAGGAGAAGGCCTTACCTGTTTGAAGAGGCCCGCGGTGGAGAGAGAAACCCGCTCCCTCAGATCAGTAAAAATGGGACTACAAAAATGGCTCGCTGAGCCGAGTAAAAGTGCGCAACCGCGCATGAAAAAAAACACACCGACGGGAGAGGTGACCAGCTGGGGAGTCGATCTCCACAGCCGGCAACGACAGCTGCAGAACACCTGCAGCAAGAAGAGAACACAGAAGACAATGGAAACAAGAAAGAAGAGAAGAAAAGGGCAACAAAGAAACAACAGATGGCCAACCCAGAGGAAGAAGAAGAGGAAGAGGAAGAGTACAGTGAAATAGAAGAAAGGGAAAGGCAAGATAAAGGATATACTTTCTCTTATTAAAGGATACATGGAGTCATTTAAAGAATGGCAAACACAGGAATTTAATGATTTAAGAAGAAGAATAAACAACACAGAAGAAAAAATGAATAAAATAGATATGACCTTAACAGAAATAGGAAAGAAAATGGACAAGATGGAAGAGCGGGAAGCAGCAGTAGAAATGGAAGTAGAGGACTTAAAAAAGAAATTAGAGGAATCTAATAAAAAAGCAATAGAGACACAAGAACTGTTAGCTCAGAAAATAGATATAATGGAAAATTATAACAGAAGAAATAACATAAAGATAGTGGGCCTTAAGGAAGATGAAGAAGGCAAGAATATGAGAGAGTTTATAAAAGATTGGATCCCTAGGATCCTAGGATGTCCAGAACTACAGCAAGAAATGGAAATAGAAAGGGCACATAGAGCATTGGCCTTTAAACCACAACCACAACAAAAACCAAGATCTATTTTAGTAAAATTCCTAAGATATACTACAAGAGAAAAGGTACTGGAGAAGACAATGGAAAAAGTAAGAGAGGGCAACAAGCCACTGGAATATAAAGGGCAAAAAATCTTCATTTATCCAGATATAAGTTTTGAACTCCTAAAGAAGAGAAAGGAGTTCAATACAGCAAAAGCGATTTTATGGAAGAAAGGGTATAAATTTATACTAAAGCATCCAGCGGTATTGAAAATATTTATTCCAGGACAACAAAACAGACTATTCTCGGATCCAGAAGAAGCACGAAAATTTGCAGAACAATTACAAAATAGACTGAGGGATGAAGACGTGTAATGAGAGTAGAAATTATCATGATTGATATGTATGTGGGTAAACAGGTATAAGAGTGTATAAGTATAATGTGCATACGTGAATGTATCTGTATTTAGAGGAAAATATAGATAGTATAGACAAGAATTAATAAGGGAAGGTAATGGAATAGAGAGAATAAGGAGGGAATTAAAAGAGTGACCTTTGTTACATATGAAAAGTGAAATCTTTTCTGGGGGGGCTGGGTGGGGGGAAATAGCGGTCACTGCAAAATCAGTTGACGCTTGCGAGTGGATTCGAAACCCAAATGGAGAGGGGAGATGTGGTTGTCCGACAAGGGATAAAGGACAACTCAGGAGGGGAAGGGGAGATTGGGGCTAAAGAAGCTATAAATAGGAGAATAAGGAAAATGTTTGATGTTTTAGGAATGTTGTCTTATAAAGGGTTTAAAATAAGCAAACAGAAATGGAAAAGGAGGAAAGGTAATGATGGAAAAACGGAGAGGGAAGATAAACAAAGTATAAAATGGCTACGTTGAACTATATGACTTTAAATATTAATGGAATACATAACCAAATTAAAAGGAAGAAACTGCTAAATTTACTGAAAAAAGAAAAAATAGATATAGCATTTGTCCAAGAAACACACTTAACTGAATTGGAGCACAAGAAATTAAAGAGAGATTGGGTAGGACATGTAACAGCAGCATCGTATAATTCAAAAGCAAGAGGAGTGGCTATATTAATTAGTAAAAATGTGCCATTTAAAATAGAAGAGGAAATAATAGATCCAGCAGGGAGATATGTAATGATAAAATGTCAGACATATTCGGAGTTTTGGAATCTACTCAATGTATATTCACCTAACGAAGAAGATCAAAAGTTTATGCAAGATATCTTTTTGAAGGTAGCTAATACGCAAGGGAACATACTAATAGGAGGGGATTTCAACCTGAATTTGGATTCAAATATGGATAAAACTGGGAAAAAAATTAACAGAAAGAACAAAGTAACCAAATTTATAATTAAATCAATGCAAGAAATGCAACTTTTGGATATATGGAGGAAACAAAACCCAAAAGAAAAAGAATATTCATATTACTCGGCTAGACATAAAACATACTCAAGAATAGACCTATTTTTGTTATCAGCTAGTATGCAAGATAGAGTAAGAAAAACAGAATATAAAGCTAGAATACTATCGGACCATTCACCCTTAATATTGACACTAAAGCTAGAGGACATCCCTCCAAGAATGTATAGATGGAGATTAAACCCCATGCTACTTAAAAGGCAGGATTTTAGAGAATTTATTGAAAAACAATTAAAAATGTATTTTGAAATAAATATGGAATCAGTGGAAGATAAGTTTATAGTATGGGATGCAATGAAAGCATTCATTAGAGGGCAAATAATAAGTTATGTAACCAAGATGAAGAAGGACTATAATCAGGAAACAGAGCAGTTGGAAAGGGAAATAGTAAATATAGAAAAAAAATTAGCAATGAAGGAAGATACAACCAAAAGAAGAGAATTGGCAGATAAAAAAATAAAATATGAAATATTACAAACATATAAGGTAGAGAAGAATATAATGAAGACAAAACAGAAATATTATGAACTGGGGGGAAAAAACGCACAAAATCCTAGCATGGTAGCTTAAGACAGAACAAGCTAAGAAAATGGTATTGGCATCAAGGAAAAAAGACAAACAAATTACATATAATCCAAAAGAAATTAAGGAAAATTTTAGAGAATTCTATGAACAATTATACCGAACTGAAAACGAAGGGAAAATAGATGAATTTTTGACTAAAATGGAACTACCAAAACTACAAATAGAGGAACAAAATAAATTAACAGAACCATTTGGAACAGTAGAAATACAAGAGATAATAAAAAAATTACCAAATAATAAGACACCAGGAGAGGATGGATTTCCAATAGAATTCTACAAAACATTTAAAGACTTATTAATTCCGCCCCTCCTAGATGTAATCAACCAGATTGATGAAACACAAAGCTTACCAGATTCATGTAAAACAGCAATAATTACAGTAATACTAAAACAAGGGAAAGATCCACTCTCACCAGCGTCATATAGACCAATATCTTTACTAAACACAGATTATAAGATAATAGCTAAACTATTAGCAAACAGATTAGCAGAGCAGGTACTGAAAATGGTAAATTTAGAGCAAACTGGATTTATCAAAAAAAGATGCACAACAGACAATATTTGTAAATTTATTAACTTAATTCATGCAGTAGAAGGAAATGAAGCACCTGCAGTAGCAGTTGCTTTAAACGCAGAGAAGGCCTTCGACAGAGTAGAATGTAATTATTTGTTCAAAGTATTGCAAAAATTCAGTTTACCGGAGAAGTATATTAATTGGATTAAAGCATTATATAAGGGACCGTTAGCGAAAGTGACAGTAAATGGACATGTATCAAAGCAATTTAACTTAAGCAGGTCAACGCGGCAGGGATGCCCACTATCACCTTTATTGTTTGTGTTAGCTATTGAACCACTAGCAGAATTGATAAGAATAGATAATAATATAAAAGGAATAAAAATAAAAGGCAAGGAATATAAAATCAGTCTATTTGCAGATGATGTTATAGTGTACTTAACAGAACCAGAACTATCAATAAAAGAATTATATAAGAAATTGAAGGAATATGGAGAAGTGTCGGGTTACAAGATAAACGTAAATAAAAGTGAAGCAATGCCTATGAATAATGCGGATTTCTCAAAATTTAAGAAGGAATCTCCATTTAGATGGCAAATGCAGGCAATAAGATACCTAGGTGTACAAATAAACAAAAATCTCGGCCAATTATATAAACTCAATTATTATCCACTAATGAAAAAATTACAGGACGATTTAGAGCATTGGAAAGATTTACCACTAACACTAATAGGAAGGATAAACTGTATTAAAATGAACATTTTTCCAAGGATATTATACTTATTTCAGGCATTGCCAATACAACTGACAGAAAAATTCTTCAAAGAGTTAAAGAAAATAATAAGGAAATTTTTATGGAGAGGGGGGAAACCGAGGATAGCACTAGATAAATTAACAGAATGGTATAAACAAGGAGGCTTACAACTGCCAAACTTTAAAAATTATTATAGAGCCGCACAATTAAGATACCTATCAGACTTTTATCAAACAAGGGAAAAACCAGACTGGACGAGATTAGAATTAGATAAAATAGGGGAAAAGATACCTGAACACATATTATATAAATGGGATGAAAAATTAGAACAACATAGAACTTCTGCAGTATTACATCATCTCCTCAATATTTGGAAGAAGATTCATGTAGAAAGAAATAAAACAAATTATCAATTACCAAAACTAATATTGACGCAAAATAAGTTACTCCTTTTTACAATAGATAACCTTTCCTTAAGAGAATGGGGAAAAAAAAGGGATTAAAAGAATAGAAAATTGTTTTTCAGGAAGTAGATTCTTATCCTTGAACAAATGAGAGATAAGTACAATATAACTGGAGATACAGCGCTGGCATATTACCAATTGAGATCCTACTTGAAGGATAAATTAGGAAGCAGTTTGAGTTTGTCAGAGGGAAGTAACCTTGAATATGTGATTACAGATACAATGTTAATCAAAAGATTTATAACAAATATTTATATTAAACTGCAAGAAAAGGAGAATGATGAAACAAATGGTGAAACTAAACAAAAATGGGAACAAGATTTAAATATAAAGATAAAAAAGGATACATGGGAAAAATTATGTTCTGGAACGATGAGAAATACAATAAATACGAGGCTACGTATGATACAATATAACTGGTTACACAGACTATACATTACACCTCAAAAGTTAAATAAATGGGACCCAACAGTATCTGATAGATGTTTTCGATGTAAAAAAGAAATGGGAACAACAATTCATGCAATCTGGACATGTGAGAAAGTAGAAAAATTTTGGGAAGATCTCAATCAGATATTAAATAAAATAACAGAAAACAATATACCAAAGAATCCAGAGATCTTTCTCCTAAATAACATAAAAAACAAAGAATTTGGAATTGATTTGGAGGATGCACAAAAAAGATTTGTTAAGATAGCTCTAGCCGTAGCAAAAAAATGTATTATGTCAACCTGGAAATTGGAAGATAATCTGAAAATACAACAATGGTATATAGAAATGAATAAATGTATTCCATTAGAAAAAATTACATATAGTTTAAGAAATAATATTGAAATATTCGAACAAATATGGGAGCCTTACATTAAATACAATAGCGAAAACCTACCGGGGACAATCATTACCTAAGTTGATGGAAGGAGAAGGAAAGAAAAGAATGGACTCAGTAGAATTTCTGGTGTATTTTTGTTGAATGACAACATTGTCTGACTGGTTTAACGTAATCTAGATTGTATACCTAAAATGGATGGGAGGGGGGTGGGTGGGGAGGTGGCTTGGGAGGAGGGGGGAGAGAGAAAAAAGTCACTGTAAATGTGTGAAAAAGAAAAAGTGTGTATCATGGCTAATGTGATTTATGGTGTGAAAAATAAAAATTTTTTAAAAAACACAGGTGCCCTCCTAAGGCTATGTGCTTGGTTTTCTTCTCTGTTCATTTCTGACTGTGTGGCCATGTTTGACTTCACTCAGTCTACAAATTCACTGATGACACTACCATTGTTGGCTGAATAAAAAGATGAAAAAGAAATTGGACAGGTGCATGGATGAGAAGGTTATGGTCTGGTCCAGGTCAGTGGGACGAGAGAGAAAAATAATTTGGCACATACTAGAAGTGTCTGTTTCTGTGCTGTAATGTTCTGTGGTTCTATGACAAGTCAGAATACAAATAGATATCTTATTGGGCGGTGCTAGAACTACAATCTTGCTCTCAACATCACCAAGGCCAAGAAGCTTATAGTTGATTTTCGGAAGGGGAGGACAAGGGACAATGCACAGTTCGCATTGATGAGACAGAGGTGGAGAGTACCACATTGGAACTTTCAAGTTCTTGAGGGTTCATGTTTCAGAAGACCTGTTCTTGAGCTAGCAATTCAAGGCAAATATGAAGAAATCACACTAATGCTTCTACTTTCTACAAGGTCTCAGGAGATTTGCATGAAATTAAATACTCTATCAAACTTCTACAGGTGCACTATGGAAAATATACTGATGGGTTGTGTCACCATTTGGTTTGGGAATTTGAATGCCCAGGAACACAGAAGGCTCCATAAAGTACCAATTTGAATTAGGTCTATCCATTCATGTCTGCATCCTCAAGAAGCAGATAAATCCCCAGGGCCAGATAATCTACATCCAAGAGTGCTTAAGGAAGTAGCCCAAGAAATAGTGGATGTTTTAGTGATAATTTTTCAAAACTCTTAGATTCTGGATTAGTTCCTGAGGATTGGAGGGTGGCAAACGTAACCTCACTTTTTAAGAAGGGAGGGAGAGAGAAAATGGGAAACGATAGACCAGTTAGCCTGACATCGGTAGTGGGGAAAATGCTAGAGTCAGTTATTAAAGATGCAATGGCAGCACATTTGGAAAGTAGTGATATTATCGGACAGAGTCAATATGGTTTATGAAAGGAAAATCATGTCTGACGAATCTCATTGAATTTTTTGAGGATGTAACTAGTAGAGTGGATAAGGGAAAACCAGTGGATGTGGTATATCTGGACTTTCGGAAGGCTTTTGATAAGGTCCCACACAGGAGATTAATGTACAAACTTAAATCACGTGTAGGAGATATGGTATTGAGGTGGATAGAGAATTGGTTAACAGACAGGAATCAAAGAGTATGAATAAATGGGTTCTTTTCAGAATGGCAGGCAGCAAGGCTCAGTGCTGGGACCACAGTTATTAACAATATATGTCAATGAGGGGAATAGAAAGCAGCCTCTCCAAAATTTGCAGACGACATGAAGCTGGGTGGCAGGGTTAGCTGTGTAGAGGATGCTAAGAGGATGCAGAGTGACTTAGACAAGTTGGCTGCGTGGGCCAGTGCATGGCAGATGCAGTATGGAGAAATGAGAGGTTATCCACTTTGGAGGCAAGAACAGGAGAGAAGATTATTACCTAAATGGTGTTCGATTAGGAAAAGGAGAGATGCAACAAGACCTGGGTGTTGCTGTGCACCGGTCATTGAAAGTGGGCATGCAGGAACAGCAGGCAGTGAAGAAAGTGAAAGGTATGTTGTCATTCATAGTAAGAGGATTCGAGTACAGGAGCAGAGAGCTTCTACTGCAGCTGTACAGGGCCTTGGTGAGACCACACCTAGAGTATTGTGTACAGTTTTGTCTCCCTATCTGAAGAAAGACATCCTTGCCACAGAGAAAGTGTAAAGAAGGTTCACTGGATTGATACTAGGGATGGCAGGACTTTCATATGAAGAAAGGCTGGATCAGCTAGGCTTATACTCACAGGAATTTAGAAGATTGAAGGGGGATCTTATAGAAAAGTATAAAATTTTTAAGGGATTGGATAGGCTTGATGCAGGAAGATTGTTCCTGATTTTGGGTAAAACCAGAACCAGGGGTCACAGGTTAAGGATAAGGGGGAGATCTTTTAGGACTGAGATGAGAAAAAAAAATCTCTTGGGAGAGTGGTGAATCTGTGGAATTCTTTTCCACAAGAAGTAGTTGAAGCTGGTTCTTTATCTATATTTAAGAGAGAGTTAGATTTGGCCCTTGTGGCTAAAGGGATCAGGGAGTATGGGGAGAAGGCAGGTACTGGGTACTGAGTAGACGATCAGCCATGATCAAAATAAATGGCGGTGTAGGCTTGAAGGGCCAAATGGCCTAATCTTGCACCTATTTTCTGTGTTTCTATGTTTAAGACAGCCAACATCATAAAGGACCCCCCCATCACCCCGATCACAACCTCTTCTTAATGCTACTTTTGGTCAGAAGCTTGAAGACACACACCCCTAAGTTCAATAACAGTTTCTTTCCAAGAAGCTGTCAGACTTTTGAACTTCCCTCTGTTATACAAATGAAGAACTGCTCTGACACCACCAAAATGTCTGTACTATTGCTTCGTCAATTTTTTTGCACTGGGAAAACTGAATTTAAAAAAAAATATATTATTGTTTATTTTTAATGCATTTATTTTGGCTCCTCAATAGTCAGCAGGAATTGGAGGAGTAAGTGTGAAGGGTTATCATGAAAAGCTGTCGGAAAAACTTATCCCTGATCTCTCCCCTAAACCTTTCTCACTTCACTTTGTAGCAATGTTCCCTGGTGTTTGCTATTCCTGCCCTGGGAAAAGGGCACTGGCTGTCCACCTTGTCTTTGTCTCTCAGAATCTTGTAGACCTCCATTGTCTCCTCATCCTTCTGTGCTCCAAAGAGAAAAGGCCCAGCTCTGCTAACCTTGTCTCATGACACGTACTTTCAAATCCAGGCAACATCCTGGTTAATCTCTGTACCCTCTCCATTGCTTCCTTATCCTTCCTATATTGAAGTGACTAGAACTGATCACAACACTCTGTGTGGTCTTACCAGAGATTTGTAGAGATGCAGCATGAACTTAATCCCCTATGAATGAACCCAGTGTAGTGAATGTCTGCCAATCTGCCTGTCTCCCCTCTGGCGAGCCCTGCTGTACTAACATTGGCTGTGCATTATCTCTACTGTTAAGAACACTCCCCTTGGATATAACTATATGCATCTATTGTCTTTCATTATTGTACCATGAGTTTCTGCTAATAAAAGCCATGATTATTGTTTGACCACATCCTCTTTGTCTACTTCATCAACTGGCACTTCAATTTTATTAGCAGAAATGGATGCAGCACTCAAGCCAGAATGGCTGATAATCGACCAGTCTGCCCCGAGGGCCAGAGAAATTTTCAACCACTGGATTGTTTGTTTCAATTACTAGATGGCTCGAAACAACGTGGTCGATGAGGCAATACAGTGGGGCCACCTGAACTCTGCTGGGTGAGGTCCCTTTCGCTGTAACGCAAGGAACTAGCACTCTGGCTATAGCCTGGGAACATCTAACTGCTTACTGTGCAGCACCATGTAATGTGGTGCTTGCTCAACACCAGTTGCTGACTGGACGCCAGAAATCCAGGGAAAGTGATGCTCCCTATGCACTGGCTCTCGACTCACTGGCAAATGAATGTGATGTCAGGGCAGATGATGTGCAACAACACCGCAATGCCTTGAAGCTGGATGCTTTAGTCAACGGGATTGACTCCAGTTAATCCGACAGAGGCTGCTGGAGACGGAGCCCTTAACCTACGATCGGGCAGTCACTCTAGCCAAAACTCTGAGAAGTGCCATGCGGTCCAGTGAAACCGAAAAGGAAACATCCAGGAGTGCTGGAACCCTGAAGGAAAGAAAAAGGCGAACTCCTGAAAAATGCTACTTCTGTGATAAGAGCTGGCACCCCAGACAGAAGTGCCTGGCTCGATTTGCTACCTGCAGCTATTGTGGGAAACTCGGCCACTTTGCTAAAGCGTGTAAGGCGAAAAGTACTCCCACTGATAAGAAGAGAAGCACCAAGAAAATGCTTCCTGGAGCTGCAGGAATGGAAGACAACTGTGAAATGGGGAATCTTCAGTCGAGCAGGCTGAATCGACTTCAAGTGAGGGCGAGGTGAGATCCCCTGTGATAGCTCAATTGACTTCAAAGCTTGGGGGTTGTTACGGACTGGAACGGACGACTATGAAGGGGGAGGTGAATGATGAGACTCTTGATTGTCTAATAGATTCAGGGAGTGCTGACAACTACATCCACGAGAGAGTTGCCAGAGCCTTAAATTTGCGGAGATATCCAGCGAACCGAAAAATATCGATGGCTTGTAGTGAACTTACAAAAACTGTACGGGACAAGTGTAAAGTTACTTTAAATTTGCAGGGACATTGCCTGGCTATGTGTGGTTCCTTATTATGCCGGAGCTCTGTGCCCCTGTGGTACTGGGGTTAGATATTCAATCTCAGATGAACAGTGGTGTTAAATTTCAGTGGGCCACTACCCACACTAGCTACTGCAGTCTGTCCAGATTAAAGATCAAAGCTCCCTCCCTTCTCAGTGATTTATCCCCCGAGTGTCGGCCGATTGCCACTAAGAGCCATTCTTACAGCAAAGAGGATTGTGAGTTTATCAAAGCTGAAACCCAGAGATTGCTTAAAGAGGGAGTAATTGAACCTAGTAAGAGTGTGTGGTGAGCCCAGCTGGTAGTTGTGAAAAATCACACTAAGAAATGACTGGCTATTGACTACAGCCAGACAATCAACCGTTACATTAACCTGGATGCCTACCCCCTGCCACGCATCAATGAAATGATTAATCAGATAGCGCAATACAAAGTGTACTCCACTATTGATCTCAAAGCAGCTTACCACCAAATCCCCATTTAAAAAAAAAGACCCTCTACAGCCTTTAAGGCTGATGGAGGGTTATACCAGTTTAAAAGGGTACCTTTTGGAGTCACTAATGGTATGTCAGTGTTTCAGTGGGAACACTGATAAGATTGTTAGGATGTATGAGTTACAGGGAACGTTTCCCTTTCTGGATAATGTCACTAACTGTGGGAAAACACAGGCTGAGCATGACAACAAGTTAAAGAAATTTTGAGCATCAGCTAAAGAACTCAACCTTACATTTAATAAGGGCAAATGTGTGTTCAACGCGACAGAGCTACCCATTCTGGGCTACATTGTCCGAAAGGGCGAAATCCGCCCCGACCCGGAAAGAATGGCCCCCCTTAAGAAGTTACCACCCCCAAACACAGCAAAAGCCCTTAAAAGGTGTATGGGATTCTTTTCCTACTACTGCAAATGGGTTCGGGACTATGCCACAAAGGCACACCCTCTGTTTGACACTAAATCTTTTCCTCTCTCTCCAATGGCCTTGAAGGCTTTCGAGAGAATTAAAGCTGTTATTGCCAAAGCTGCACTCTTGTCCATTGATGAGGATGTCCCATTCCAAATGGAAACTGATATTGTGCCTTGGCAGGAACACTTAATCAAAAGGGCAGACCCCCCTCTCCCGCACGTTACACGGACCTGAACTTAAACATCCTGCCATTGAAAAAGAAGCCCAGGCTATTGAAGCTGTTCGCTACTGGAGACACTTTTGAGTCGGGAGAAAATTTACTCTCGTCACTGATAAGAAATCTGTAGCCTACATATTCAATACTAAACACAAAAGTAAAATCAAGAACGATAAGATGGCACGCGTGTGAATAGAACTCTCAACTTTTAATTATGAGATCCAGTACAGACCGGGCAGGTTAAATGATCCTTCTGACGCATTGTCACAATCTGCTGCTGGTGCTCAGCTGGAAAGGCTAAAAGAGATCCATAGCAGACTGTGCCACCCAGGAGTCACGAGATTCTTCCACTACATAAGGGCTAACAACCTTCCTTACTCTCTGGAAGAAGTCAGGAAACTGACTAAAAGCTCTCCTGTTTGCGCAGAATGCAAACCCCAATACTTCAAAGCTCCAGAGGCCACTCTCATCAAGGCAACCCGACCTTTTGAGAGGATTAGGTTAGATTTTAAAGGGCCATTACCTTCCAACAACAAAAATGTATGTTTCCTTATTGTTATTGACAAATATTCCAGCTTTCCCTTTGCGATACCCTGTCCTGACATCTTGTCAGCATCTGTCATTGTCACTTGACAGAATTTTCAGCATTTTTGGTTTTCCCAATTACATTCACACCGATAGAGGCTCAGCATTCGTGAGCGCTGAACTGCGGCGAGCCCTGCTATGAAAGGGGATTGCCACCAGCCATACCACGAGCTACAACCTGCAGGGCAATGGGCAGGTTGAAAGGTCTAATGCTACAGTCTGGAAGACTGTTAATTTTGCTTTAAAAACACATGGTTACCCTGTTACCCGGTGGCAGGACGTGCTGCCTGAGGCACAACATTCTATTCGGTCTTTATTGTGTACTGCAACAAATCAAACACCTCATAAACGTATGTTTGCCTTTCCTAGGAAATCAGGAACTGTGATGGACTGGCCAGCCTGTTTATCTGAGCCTGGAACCGTGCTGCTGAAGAGCCACGCTCAGGCGCGTAAAGCACTCCCTAGTCCAACCAGTTCAGCTACTGCATACGAACACCATCTGCGCTCATGTTAAATTCCCAGACGGGAGTACTGACACTGCCCCTTCCTCGCACCCCTACTTAGAGGGAGCCTGAAAGGTTGGACTCACACCCCCCCAGCCTGTGACCCCTAGTAAGCTTCAGATGGCCATGCTGAGGCTCCACTGCCTCACGCTAGCGATTCTGGAGCGGGTCCAGAAGCCAGTCCTTCCCACATTACCCGACCCAGGACCTGTACCAAGGTTGCAAGGGAGCTACCTGTTTTGAGACGAAGCACCAGAATTCATAAACAACCTGATAGGTTGCCATATTCATAAAACATCTCATTATATTTTGATTGCTTGCTAGATACTGACATATTTTGGCTGTTAGAGTATCTCAAGGCCAAACATGGTATCCATGTGTCGCTTGCTTCAGTCTTTCCTAGCAGCTGTCTTTTTGATTTTAACCCTTCTTCTGCCAGGGGGGAGACTGTGGTGAATGTCTGCCAAGCTGCCTGTCTCCCCTCTGGCGAGCCTTGCTATACTAACATTGGCTGTGCATTATCTCTACTGTTAAGGACACTCCCCTTGGATATAACTGTATATGCATCTATTGTCTTTCATTATTGTACCATGAGTTTCTGCTAATAAAAGCCATGATTATTGTTTGACCACATTGTCTTTGTCTACTTCATCAACTGGCAATTCACCCAGCATCCCATACGTCTTCTTAACTGTCCTATCAACTTGCTCAGTAACCTTGAGAGATCTAAGGATTTGGACCCTAAGGTCACTCTGTTCCTCCACACTGTAAAGTATCCGACCATTAACTCTGAACTCAGCCTTCTGGTTTCACCTTCCAAAATACATCACCTCACATTTATCCAGATTGAAATCTGGATAGCAGTGGTTATGATCTTTGAGTCCTCTTTGGCCCCAAGGGAGGTGATGGAGGATTGGAGAAATGTATCCCCAGTTTAAAACATGGATAAATCCTGGGAATTATAGACCGATGAGTCTCACGTTGGTGGTGTCCAAATTATTAGAGAGGACTCTTAAGGATCAGATTTATGAGTATTTGGAGAAGCAAGTCTACTCAAGGATAGTCAGCATGGCTTTGTGAAAGGAAGGTCATGCCTCACAAGCCTAACTGAGATTTTTGAGGAGATAACGAAAATAATTGAAGGTCTGACAGTAGATGTGGGCTACATGGATTTTAGTCAGGCATTTGACAAGGTTCCCCATAACAGCCTTGTTCAGAAAACCATGAGGAATGCGACCCATGGCACTTTGGCTGTGTGGATTCAGAATTTACTTGTCTGTAGAAAGCAGAGAGTAGTAGTGGATGGAAATATTTTGCCTGGAGGACAGTGACTAGTGGAGGTCCGTAGGGATATGTTCTGCATCCCCTGCGTTTTTTGAGTTTTATAAATGACCTAGATGAAGAAATGGAAGGATGGGTCAGTAAGTTTTCAGATGATGTGATGGTTGGAAGAGTTATGGATAGTGCTGAAGGTGTCATAGGCTACAAAAGGATATAGACCGGGTGCAGAGTTGGGCAGAAAAATGGCACTACTACTCTCTTCGGTCTATAAATCCCAGGATCTATCCATGTTTTAAACCAGGGATACATTTGCCATTCTCCAATCCTCCGTCACCTCCCTTGGGGCCAAAGAGGACTCAAAGGTCATAACCACTGCCCCAGCTATCTCTTGCCTCACCTCCCACAGCACCTGGGGTATATTGCAGCAAGCCCCAGGGACATCAATTTTAATGTTTTTAAGATGATCCAACACTTCCTCTCCCTTAATCTCAACATTGTCAAGCCTGTTCAGCCCAAAGGTAGCAGTGAGAAGAGATTGTTAGAAGGTCTGATAATGTTAGCTGCCTTCTTGAGGAGGCACCTCACATTGATGGTTTTAAATGAGTGGAAGGTCAAATCCTGTGATTGTCCTGGCTATGTTTCTTGCCTTGTGGAGCTTCTGCATTCCTGGGCACAAATCCCAAATCAGGCTCACAATCAGAATTTTTTTCTCCTGAAGTCACAAAATTCATTGTTTTGTGGCAGCATCACAGTGCAAACATTCATATAAACCACCTTACAAAAATAAATAAAAATAGTACACGAAAAGTCAAAGTGAGGCAGTGTCTTTGGTTCATTGATTATTCAGAATCCAATGGCAGAGAGGAAGAAGCTGTCCTGTGCCACTGAGTGCTTGTCTTTAGGCTCCTGTACCATCTTCATGATGGTAGCAGAGTGAAGAGGGCATGGCCTGGGTGGTGGGGGTCCTTGAAGATAGAAGCTTCTTTGAAGTCACCTCCTCTTGTGGATGTCCTTATTGAAGTCTGGTGCCTGTGATATTGTAGGCCGAGTTAATAACTCTCTGGAGTTTTTTTTTCTTGTCCTGAGAATTAGCACCTCCATGCCAGTCAGTGATACAACCAGCCAGAATGGTCTCCACAGTACACCTGTAGAAGTTTTCGAGTCTTAGGTGACATACCGAATATCCTCAAACACTACAAAGTATAGCCACTGGTGAGCCTTCTTCATGATTGTATTGATAAGAAGGCTCCAGGACAGTTCCTCAGAAATGTTGACTTCCAGGAACTTGAAGTTCTTGACTCTCTCCACTACTCAGCCCTTGATGAGGACTGGACTTGTTCTCCTGACTTCCTCCTGAAGTCAACAATCATCTCCTTGGTTTTGCTAATGTTGATTGCAGTGTACTGGATGTGATGTCATGCCGGTATACTTTCCACAGAGCCCCGTAGATGTTTGATTAAATATTCAGTGACACACCAAATCTCTTATTTCTCCTTTGAAATTTTGATGCATTGGTGTGCCTTGCTCATGGTTGCTTTGATGTGCTGGCTCCAGGAGCTGTCTTCTGGAATGTGGAGACTCAGAAACTTGAAGATTCTCACTCTCACCAACTCCGTCCATTCAATGCAGCCAGGTGTGTGCTTCTTCCTAAAAATCAACAATAAGCTCTTTGGTCTAGGTGATATTGACAGCAAGATTGTTGTTCTGGCACCACCCAACCAGGTTCTTAAACTCAATCCTCTATTCTAACTCATCACCTCCACTTATTCACCAACAAAGGCGGTGTCGTCAGTGTATTTAGTAGATTGAGTTGGAGCCAAACTTGGCTCTGCGCAATCATGAGTGTACATGTTCTATTTGTTTCTCTTGCTCAGGCAGGCATCTTAGTTGGGTGAGTAGGACAAAGGGCCTGTTCTCATGCTGTTCAACACTAATTCTATTTTATTCGACTTTTAAAATGTTTTTAACCTACAGATATCTTCAATATTTTGTTTTACAGGGTGGGTTTTTGCCAAATATATTCAAAGCACTTTCCTATCGGCCTATTGAGTTCAGGGCATTCTTTGCATACTACAATGCTCTCATGAACAAAGGAACAGGTATGATGAAATAATTAAATAACATTCACCAGTAATCAAAAGTTCATGTACCTATTTTTCCCTTGCATTCATGGTTCCTTATCCATTTACTTTGATGCCTGATATTGACAGTCTTCCAATATACAGTATTTGCATTTTCAGCTCTTTACACACTGAGATGACAAAATAGCACGCATGGGTCATGTGGAGAGAGCAGCAATGCACTGAGATGGAAGGGAAGTGGGGTACAAGTCTGCTGGTTCAGCAGTGTGGGTGGATGGTCGCAGAGGAATTCTTAACCAGTACTGTATAGTAATCAGTGGGTTAACAGAACAGGTTATGCAACTGAATTTAATATTTTTAGAAAAATCAAGAACTGCATAACCTATTGAGTATTTTGTTTTAAACTTTCAGTACAATTGTATCTTTTTAGAGAAAACTATCAATAATTGATGTGAAGCGAAGGGAAAAATAGTATTGCATTGGGTACTTTAGCAAAGATCTACGGCAGGTAGGATAGATCTCAATATTGTGTGTGTATAAATATGCCTGTTGTTTGGTGAACTCTCGACCAACAAATGAATGTTTTTTCTTCTTTGTGCCCACTCTGCTGGAACTGATATGGAAATAGTTTAAAACCAGTTAATGTTTTGGAGAAATCTTATGCAGAATTGGAGTGATGAATAAAATTGTGGATAAGAGATGTCTAAATGTTAATCCCCATCTTATGTCATAAATTTGTCTTTAGGGAATCTGAGCAAAGCGGACAGGGAACTCATTATTGTAGCCACAAGTGCAAATAACCATTGCCCCTACTGTGTCATAGCACACAGTGCCATCCATCGCTTATATTCCAAAAATCCAATTCTGGCAGATCAGGTGAGTAATAAAATATTGTATTTGAAATTTTTTTAAAAAATCTGTAAACTTGGCAAGTTGGTGATTTTATTTTCCCTCCCCCCCCCCCCCTTTTCCTTTCAGGTTGTTGTGAACAGGCATTTGGCTGATCTAGACGATCGGCAGCGGGCCATGTTGGATTTTGCTCTTGCTGTGAGCAATGCAGAAAACATCAGTGAAGACCATTTAAAAAATTTGGAGAAACAAGGATTTGACAAAGAGGATGCCTGGGATATTGGTACAATAACAGCTTTCTTTGCAATGTCTAACCGTTTGGCTCACCTCATTGATTTACGTCCAAATGAAGAATTTTATACATTGGGAAGATTGCCTAGTGGTAATGAAAAACAGGAGGGTTAAGACAAAGGAACCTGATTGCCACCTTGTTTCTGATTGCATCCAGATGCTTATTTTGAAAATAGTAAGCAGTATTTAAGTTTGAAATGAAAGTTCTGGAATCCTCATTTTCTAGTTCTCAGGTGTGCAAAATTAGAACTAGAAGCAAATCTTAGAGGAGGTTGTCATGCAAATTTATCCAGGATACCAAATGCGGTCTTTGAAAGTAGAACATAAACCATTGTGATTGTGCATTTATTGAAAAAGAACCAAAGGGAATGGCAGTTAATTGGTGGGATTGAACTCCATTTTGTATTATTTCTTGTACATTTACCAGCATGTAAATTATATCAATTTATCTGGATACCTCTTCCATAATTTCTAATAGAATAGTGAATCTGATGTTCAAGGTGAATCAAACTAATCCATGAATTTATTTCATCCTTCACATAATTGACCCGAATAAATTGCTGTTGGTTTGTTGATTCATGCTTAAGGTAGAACTTTTTTTCAGAAAGTTCTAACCACATGCAATTTTGATTTTATTGGCATTCAAGGAAATTTAATTTATATGAAATTTTAGTGCAACAATTTAATCTGAAATACAATGTGCTGCATTGTTAGACAGAATCAGACACACACAAGGTAAAGAGTGTACAACAGGCTTTAATCCACAAAGACTTCCACAGAGCCAGGCTGGCTGTGGCTGCAGTAACTCTGTGTGAGGCCTCGGGAGGCCGGTGCAGGCTTATATCCCGGAGGGTGATCGACACCTGACCGGGTGGGGCTTGATCCATTCAGGCTGACTGATTGACAGCCGGCCAGGTGTTGTCCTGTCCCCTTACACTCCAGCAGATACAGAGGCTGCCCCCTGCAGAAGGCTGGTGGTGTATCACCACATTCACACCCAGCTTTAAAATTGTCCCGGAGGGGAGGGGGGCAGTTACAAGGAATCGCACCCACTATGTACATACAATATTTACAGGTTGAGATGATTCGGCGGCCGCTGGGTTCTCTGTGACCGTTGTAGGATGGGCTCCTGGTCACTGGTCAGAGGGGAAGGGTGGGGGGCTGGCGGCAGGGGTGTGTGTGGCTGGTATAGTGCCGCATGGAGCGGTGGCCAGCGCGGCCGGGGTTGACGTATGTAGGTCAAATTGGATGGGTGGGGGGGTGGGTTTGTCTCCTAAGGCTGAAGCGGTCCCCTGATGGTCAAGGAGTACCTGCGTGCCCCATAGCTGCCTGGGGACGGGGATGTATGGCCAGTCAGCGTCGTCCTGGGTTGGAGAGTGGCGTGGTGTGGTGGGTGCTCCTGCTAGTGCCAGGTCCCTGGTTGAAACAGTGTCCTCCCTGCCATTGCCAAACCTAATGTAAGCGTAGTTATGGTTTGCATGAAGGAGGAAAACCTGCTCTACCAGGGCTTCAGCCTTGTGTGTCCGTACATGCTTACGCAGAAGCACCAGTCCCGGGGACGTGAGCCATGCTGGGAGTGACATTCCAGTCGTCAACCACCTGGGGATTGAGAACAGACGTTCGTGAGGGGTCTCGTTGGTAGCCATGCACAGCAGTGACAGAATGGCGTAGAGCGCCTCGGGCAGGGTGTCCTTGCAGTTCTCAACGGCCAACCCTTTTGACCTGAGAGCCAGGAGGACTGCCTTCCAGACCACCCTATTCTCATGTTCCACTTGCCTATTGCCTCTCGGATTATAGCTTGTCGTGCGACTGGTTGCGATGCCCCTCGCCATCAGGTACTGGCGCAGCTTGTCGCTCATGAAACTAGACCCCCAGTTGCTGTGGATGAAGGCGGGGTAGCCAAATATGGTGAAAATCTGCCCCAAGGCCCTGATGACGGTGGCCATGGAGGTGTACGGACAAGGGATGGCGAAAGGGAAGCGTGAGTACTCGTCCACTACCATGACGAAGTTGTCATTTCGGTTCGTGGAAGGCAGGGGCCTTTTGAAGGCAAGGGTGACAATCTGCAGGTGGCACTGGAAATCCAGGCCCAGGAGGAGTGCTGCGCAGAGTTTGGGCATGATCAGGAGCCTGAATCCCGTGTAAGTCTCCCCTCCCACCATTATATCGATCAAGCAGGTGGTGGGGTGGACCTTTAACCTTAGGGAGTAGGCCACGCTCAGGTGAATGAAGCTCTCAGTGCTACCACTGTCCAACAGGCACTTTGTTACCTGCCCGTTGACTTGCACGTCCATCATCGAGCGCCTGAGATCGTGGGGGATGACCCTGGTCAGTGTGGTGGCGGCCAGGACCATCTTGGAGTTGGAGTCGTCGCTATCGGAGGGACAGTGAGCGTCGATAGGGCGGTCTGGTCATCGCCCATGTTGACCATGTTGCCATCAGTCGCTGGGTGCAGCATGCAGCAGCTGATGGCAGCTTGAGGCGTGGGGAGTGTTGGTAGGGCGGCCTGGTCATCGCTCGTGTTGACCACGTCATTCTCAATGTCGTCAGGGGCCCTCCGTGTCGGGTGCTGCCTGGTCCAAGATGGCGGTGGCACGTGGGGAGCCACTGCGTGGCTGGCCTCCTTCCCCAGCTGTGTCCGCTGCGCCGGGGGAAGTGACGTCATCACGGCCGGCGGCAGTGGTGTCATTACATCAGCCGGAAGTGACATCACTGTAGTTCTCAGTGAGCGGCGCCGGCAAGGGCGGGGGCTGGTGCAGATGCTCGTGGCACACACAGTGACGGTCGCTGGCAGGGCCGGATGTTGCGCAGTCGAAGTCGGGAAAGGGGGAAGTCGTCGTGGGGACAATGGCACACTTCTGTAAAGTGGCCTTTCTTGCCACATCGGGAACAATACTGGTTCCCAGCTGGGCAGTTTTTTGGCACGATCGTCTATCTGACCCACACCAGGACCCACAGTACTTATAGGGGCGCCAGGCACCTGCCGCAGTGACGTTCTCCCCAGCTCGGCCTGGGATTGCAGCTGCAGTGTGAGTGGGCCGTGAGGGAACCTGGAATCGAAGGCTTTGACGTGCAGGGCTGCTGCTTCCAGGGTTTGGACCACTTCTACAGTCCTGGTTAGGGCATAGATGTTGGCTTCCAGCAGCTTCTGCCGGATGGCCCTTGAATGTAGCCCTCAGACAAAGGCGTCCCAGATCAACCTCTCAACCTCCTCTACATCTACCCCGGGTTCAGCCAGACATATAACCATATATCCATATAACTGTTTACGGCGTGGAAACATGATCAGGTCAACTTTCGTAGGTGTCCCAGGTAAGACTCAGCCGTCTCCCCGGGTTGCTGGGCTCGGGTGTTGAGGAGGTACCTTGCACAGATCACATTCATGGGGGGCTTGTACAAGTTCTCAAGAGTGTCCATTGCACTCTTGTACGTGGAGCAGCCTTTGTTTACCTGGAAGGTGCGGGGACCCAGCTTTGACTGGAGTAGGACCAACCTCTTCCGATCGGAGTCCAGGATGTCGCCCTCGTGTGCCTCGATGATTGGCTCCACTGCGTGCTGCCAGATCTCAAAGTGTGTTTGGGCTTCTGGGTGGCGTGGGTCGACCTCAAAGCTCCCTGCACTCAGGAGTTTTTCCATGGAAGCCGTGGGAAAATTTTGTGGATTAAATTGTGGTGCGCTGTTAGACAGAATCAGACACACACAAGGTAAAGACTGTACAACAGGCCTTAATCCACAAAAACTTCCACAGAGCCAAGGCTGCAGCAACTCTGTGTGAGGCCTCGGGAGACTGGCTCAGGCTTATATCCCAGAGGGTGATTGACACCCGACTGGGTGGGGCTTGATCCATTCAGGCCGACTGATTGACAGCCGGCCAGGTGTTGTCCTGTCCCCTTCAACTCCTGCAGGTACAGAGGTTGCCCCCTGCAGTTGGGCGGTGGTGTACCACCACATACAGGAGCCAGCTAAAAGGGGAAAAATTTTGGAAAAAAAAAATTCCTTTAATGGAACAGAAAATGATAAATTGGGTTCTTTCAATATAACTATGGTGAAAATTATGTAAATAGTAGCATGACGGGAAGATGAACGTGGTGTTTGCAGTGTAAAGGGCTTAAGAAATGTGTTTTTTTTTCCCAAGATGGAATGTTTTGAGTAGATAAATAGTGATAGGTTCTTTGAATTAACACTTTTTCAGTTCAGGTTCTTAAGAAAAGTGGAATGCCTCAAAATCTCTTATGGATAAAATGGCTTCTTGCATGTAGTTGCAGAGAGGTGTGAATTTTTGAAATAAAAATAACCAATGATGGAAGAACTTGAAGATTTGAAAATAATGTTGATGTCAATTTCCATTTAAACCTGAATTGGTATAAACTCATTTGGTGCATTCTGCAATTGATGCTGGCACTGTAATGTACATAACTCAAAGTTGAAGTTTCAGTGCAATGTGTAGAATAAATTAAATAAGTCGTAAATGCAATACCAGCAAAAAGATTCTCATTGTAGTTCGTTTCATTATTTTACATCATAAACTTTTTGAATCGATATGCAGAAGTATGTCTGTTTTGGTTAATCCAAAAAAAGGAGGGGGGCAATCAATTAAAAACATTCCAAAGAAGACATTTCTGGTGCTTTTTGGTTCCTTGTTTGGGGTGGAAAGAAAGGTTATGTTACAGATTTTCTCATAAACTATTCTAAACTGATGTTCAGAACTACTGACACTTGGTTAACAAAACATATTTGGGAGTTGGGCCTGAAGGAAAAGGATGATGGGGGAATGAGGGATTTAGGATGTTGAGGTGGTGCATGGGGTCAAAGGTGGACAGTGGATGTTCAAAAACCCGCTCAGCGGGTTGGGGGGGTGCCTGCCTACCATGATGAACCTCTGTGCACTGCCACTGTCACACTTTCCCCTGCCCCCGATGTAACAGACAAATGCGCTGCTTAGATTGTGTGGAGACTAGTGTCGCTGGTGCTGCAGGTGGTGGTGGGGGGTCACAATACCACATTTGGGGGGGAGGCAATGCCCCCCTTGGCGCTGGCCCTAGTGCGTAGGTAGAAAATGTCTGTCAACACTTTCTCATCTGAGATGGAGACAGAGAAATTAAAAGGGAGTGTGTTGCCAGAGATGATCCAAGTGACTGAGGTCGGGGTGGAAAAGTTGACGAGGTCATTGTGGATGCATGAGGCAGCACCAATATTATCGTCACCGTAGCGGAAGAAAAACTGAGGACGCCTATTTCAACTTTCAGCATGGATCGCGGGAGGTGAAGGGCGATTGACCAATAGGGAAGGTGAGAAGGGAAGGGCGACTAACCAATAGGGAGGGTGAGAGGGGAAAGGCGACTAACCAATAGGGAGGGTGAGAGGGGAAAGGCGACTAACCAATAGGGAGGACGAGAGGGGAAAGACGACTAACCAATAGGGAGGACGAGAGGGGAAAGGCGACTAACCAATAGGGAGGGTGAGGTATGAAGGGGACTGACCAATAGTGAGGGTGAGAAGTAAAGGGCGACTGAGAAGTGGAGACACGAGCTGGTGCCAGACAAAGAGAGGGTAGAGTTTAAGTGTGGGCTTGTTTTTGTGCTCAGTTGAAATTCATCGCCGCCCCGTATCCTTTTACACATCCAGTGTCATTTTGCGGTGAAGGTGAAGTAAAATGGGGTAGAGGAGGGAGATGCAAGGCACAGGCACCGATCGAAGGCAGCGGTCGGGCAACGTGCGCGGAGAGAGAAGCGTGGAATGAGGTGCCACTGACGGACGAACTTCTGGCCACAGGACGTGGAACCTTTGTGGGGGGGGATCGGGACACAGGGAAAGACTGAGGGGAGGACCGGACGTCGGGCGCTTCTGACGGTTGACGACAGCACAATGAGTGCGAAGCCGCGGGTGGGCGGCCGACAACTGGCCCAGCGTGGGCGAGCTGGGGTCTTCTCCTGGCTCAGTAGCCGCTCGATCGGACGCGGCCTTGGGCCGCTGGTGGACCCAAGCCGCGAGGCCTACTGCATCATGACCAGTCTGTACAGCTCGATGAATCCGGCCGATGCGGTGACCCTCGGCACCAAAACCCACGGCGCCGCCTTCAACCTGGAGTACTCGCCCGACGGGTAAGAGTGGCCGCCTACTGGCCGACAGAGCACGCCCGGCCCTGGCTGAGAGCGAACAGCCCGGCCCTCTTCGCTCCAGCTCCTATCCGCCCGCATTCCTGAATGCCATCGATAACTGGAGAATCATTTGGTTTCTTTCCTGGTTATTCTCTGCAGATCAGTGTTGACGGTGGCGTGTGAACAGACAGAAGTTCTTTTGTTTGACCCAGTATCTTCAAAACATATCAAAACTCTGTCTGAAGCTCACGAAGATTGTGTTAATAACATCAGGTCAGTTGGGGATCATTGATATTATAAATGTGCCATTTTTTTTAGCAGTTATGTCTTTTGTGTAAAGCTGTTTCTTGTTAGCATTTGCAATTCAATGCCAAATGTGTTTTTTTTTAATATAAAGCTAGAGAATTATACTTGAGAAATGTTAACGTTGGGCATATACTGGCGATTGTTCATTATTGCTGTGTTGTACTTAGTTTTAATCCAAAATAAGCCACTGTTGCTGCCATGTAAAAGTCTGCTCAAGGCAATTTTAGCAACTGGGTATGAAGATGAATCACCTTGAGAATTTGCTGTATGGAGGAGCAACAGGGAAACAGACTGCAGATGCTGGAATGTTATCCAACAATGAAATGCAGGAGGAACTCAGCAGGGATGGGGTAGAAATGAGCATCCATTACAAATAACAGGCCCTCAAAAGAACCTGGATTATATTTGTTTCCATTCTGTCCCTTGTATGAATGCCATCCCCTTCTCCAAATTCCACTGGAACTGTTTCCAAATTGAGGTCTTTCACTCTTGGACATCTGAAAAGTAGATTTTCCCCTTGCTGTCATTGCTAAAAACCCTTACCTGTATCTCCATTTCTCTTACTTCTGCCCTTACTCTGCCCCCACCCCCCCCATCCTCTCCCTGTGCACTTGCTGCAGGGATTCGTTTTTCAGACTCCCTCATCTGCTCTTCGATCCTCACCTACTCATGCTGTAATCACAGAAAGAGCAAAACTTGTTCCAACATCTTCCTCCCCATCACCTACTCACATCAGTGTACTCTGTGGCCTCTGCATTGATGAGACCAAATGCAGTGTCAGCTTCATTTGCTCTGTTTATGAGTCTGAGCTTAACATCCTCAATCATTCCTATAACAGCATGTCTGCCCTTGGCCTAATCCATTGTCATGGTCTGCCAAACATAAACTTAAGGAACAGCACATTATACTCTTTCTGAATAGCAACAAACCAAATGGCTCGAACTTAGTATTTAAAAAAAATTTGGTAACCCCCATCCCCATCTAGTTCCACTGTTTCCATCTCTACCTAATCTGTAGTTTCTCACTATCTTATTCCACTCCTTCAACCCATCTCTCCATCCTTTAACAACTTTTCTCCTCACACCTCTTGATACTTTCCACATTTTCTTTTCCCACTTTATACATATAATTTTACCCGCGTTCAATTTTAGTGAAAGGGTCTTGAGCCTAAATGTTAACTCAACATGGATGCTGCCTAACCTGCTGAGTTCCTCCAGCAAAATTTTGTTTGTATGAGGTTGGATCACTTGGGATCTAAGATGAGCTAATTGATTGGATTCAAAATTGACTTGGAGGGAAGAGGACTGTCATAGCAAGTTGTTTTTCAGATTGGAGACTTACTACCTGTGGTGTGCTGCAGAGATTGATGCTGGGTCCACTGTTATTTGTCATTGATATTAATGACTTGGATGACAATGTAGATGGCACGTCAGTTAAGTTTGTGGATGACACCAAAATTGGTGGTGTAATGGATAGTAACATGTTGGAAACTTGAGAAAATCAGGGCAGAAGTGAGTGTAATTTCTTTTACTAAGAAGGTGCTTGGGAAGCTGAAAGTGACCTGAACCAGATGGACTACACTCCTAGATTCTGAAAAAGGTAGCAAAAGAGATTGTGAATATATTAGTAGTGTTTTTTTTAATGTTAAAGAATCACTAGACTGGAAAATTCCAAGTGTTACTCAACTCTTTAAGAAGGGGAAAGTGGCAAAAGGTGGAAAATTATAGGCCAGATAGCTGAATCTCTGGTTGGCATTGTTTTAGAGACCATGATTAAGGATAAGGTTTTGGGGTTCTTGAAAGAATAGGATAAAATAGATCAGTCTACTGACAAGATAGGCCAAACCCAGCATGGCTTCCTTCAGGGGAGATCTTGCCTGACAAATCTGTTGAAGTACTTTGAGGGAGTAGCAAGCAGGATAGACAAAGGAGAGTCAGTAGATGCTATTATTTGGATTTTCAGGAGTCCTTTGACAAGGTACTGCACATGAGGCTGCTCATCAAGATAAGAGTTCATGGTATTACTATGGGAAAGGTACGAGCGTGACTGGCAGAAGGAAAAGAGCAGGAATAAAGGGGGCCATTTCTGGCTGGCTGGCTGCAGGTGACTAATAGTGTTCAGAGGGGTCAGTGTTGGGTCTGCTAATTTTCATGTTGATATTAATGATTTGGATGATTGATGGTCAGTGAAAGAGCAGGTAGTGTTGAGGAAACCGGGAGGCTGCAGAATTACATTAATTAGAATGAGCAGAGAAGAGACAAATTAAATACAATGTTGAAAAGTCTATGGTCATGGACTTTGATAGAAAAAAACAGTTTTTTCTAAATGAGGAGAAATTTGTAAATGCCCAGATCCAAAGGAACCTGGGAGTCCTTGTGCAGGAAGCCTGAAGGTAAACTTGCAGGATGAGTCAGTGGTGAAGGAGGCAAATGTAAATGCTGCCATTCATTTGAAGAGGAATAGAATATAAAAACAGGGATGTGATGTTGAGGCCTTTATAAGGCATTGATGAGACCTCACTTGGAATATTGTGAGCAGTTTTGGGCTCCTAAGTGCTGATGATGGAGAGGGTTGAGAGGAGATTTGTAAGGATGATGCTAGGAATTAAAGGGTTATCATTAAGAACATTTGACAGCTTTTGCCCCATACTTATTAGAATTTAGGAGAATGAGAGGAGGGTCTCAATAGCCACTTTTAGGTGTCCCAATGATTACCCGCCTGGAGGTGCGGTTAGCGGAGTTCAGCTGGCATGTTTAGGTGGCCACGGAATGGATGGCTTTCTGGCACCTTAACGTGCCAGCTGACTGCTAGCCGTCCAGCAGTCTGACAGCTCGCCTCCCCACTGCCTGACAGCTCGCCTCCCCACTGCCTGACAGCTCGCCTCC
This sequence comes from Narcine bancroftii, assembly GCF_036971445.1. Classification (NCBI taxonomy): domain Eukaryota; kingdom Metazoa; phylum Chordata; class Chondrichthyes; order Torpediniformes; family Narcinidae; genus Narcine; species Narcine bancroftii. Next base: position 186,963,835 of record NC_091471.1, on the reverse strand, counting down.
CCACTGCCTGACAGCTCGCCTCCCCACTGCCTGACAGCTCGCCTCCCCACTGCCTGACAGCTCGCCTCCCCACTGCCTGACAGCTCGCCTCCCCACTGCCTGACAGCTCGCCTCCCCACTGCCTGACAGCTCGCCTCCCCACTGCCTGACAGCTCGCCTCCCCACTGCCTGACAGCTCGCCTCCCCACTGCCTGACAGCTCGCCTCCCCACTGCCTGACAGCTCGCCTCCCCACTGCCTGACAGCTCGCCTCCCCACTGCCTGACAGCTCGCCTCCCCACTGCCTGACAGCTCGCCTCCCCACTGCCTGACAGCTCGCCTCCCCACTGCCTGACAGCTCGCCTCCCCACTGCCTGACAGCTCGCCTCCCCACTGCCTGACAGCTCGCCTCCCCACTGCCTGACAGCTCGCCTCCCCACTGCCTGACACCTCGCCTCCCCACTGCCTGACAGCTCGCCTCCCCACTGCCTGACAGCTCGCCTCCCCACTGCCTGACAGCTCGCCTCCCCACTGCCTGACAGCTCGCCTCCCCACTGCCTGACAGCTCGCCTCCCCACTGCCTGACAGCTCGCCTCCCCACTGCCTGACAGCTCGCCTCCCCACTGCCTGACAGCTCGCCTCCCCACTGCCTGACAGCTCGCCTCCCCACTGCCTGACAGCTCGCCTCCCCACTGCCTGACAGCTCGCCTCCCCACTGCCTGACAGCTCGCCTCCCCACTGCCTGACAGCTCGCCTCCCCACTGGCCGCCCCAGCCCCATAGTCCTATGCCAGGGGACTGTCAGGCAGCGGGGAGGGTAGGTGTTGGCAGCGGGGAGGGTAGGTGTTGGCAGCGGGGAGGGTAGGTGTTGGCAGCGGGGAGGGTAGGTGTTGGCAGCGGGGTGGGTAGGTGTTGGCAGCGGGGAGGGTAGGTGTTGGCAGCGGGGAGGGTAGGTGTTGGCAGCGGGGAGGGTAGGTGTTGGCAGCGGGGAGGGTAGGTGTTGGCAGCGGGGTGGGTAGGTGTTGGCAGCGGGGAGGGTAGGTGTTGGCAGCGGGGAGGGTAGGTGTTGGCAGCGGGGAGGGTAGGTGTTGGCAGCGGGGAGGGTAGGTGTTGGCAGCGGGGTGGGTAGGTGTTGGCAGCGGGGTGGTTAGGTGTTGGCAGCAGGTCGCCAGCTGACAGTCAGCCTGCCCACTGCTTGGCACCTGAAGGCTGCTAGCAGCTTTGCCTGAGCTGGTTTCAGCTGCAATGGGGAATACTCCGAGCAGGATATTATACCTACTGGTAAAGGGTAGGGTGAGTAGACCTCGTTTCAAATGGCCACCTGACAGCCGCACAGGAGTATAATGTGCGGCTTTACAGTCGGGTATTGTGGGCATCTGAAAGCAGCTATTGAAACATTTTAAATGTTGAAAGGGATGGACAGAGTAGATGTAGAATGGTTATTTCCCATGATGGGAGGGTGTAGGATGAGGGCACAAGTTTAGGACTGAAGGACTTCTGCTTAGAACAGAGATTCAGAGGAATTTCTTTAGCAAGAGGGTTGCTGAATTTGTTACCATAGGCAGTTGTGCAGGCCAGACCACTGGGTGTATTTAAGGCAGAGATTAATATGTTCTTGATTAACCGGGGCATCAAAGGTAATGGGGAGAAGACTTGGCAGTGGGGCTGAGTGGTTAAATGGCGGGACAGACTCAATAGGCTGAATAATCTATTCTGCTGCTTATAGTCTTAGTTGATGTCTTTGTGGCCACGCTTGTGGATGATATGAGGATGGGTGCAAGGATGGGGTAATATTGAGGAAGCAGGGTGTTTGCAAAGGGTCAGACAGGTTGAGAAATGGGCAAAGTGGCAAATGGAATATGGTTTTGGGAAGTGTGTGTTACGAACTTTGGTAGAAGAAATCAAAATGTAGACTGGGTTGGGCAACCTTTTACCATGTGTGGACCGGATGGTGTGTCAGTGGTTGAACAGTGGGCCACGCTGATGCTACCATAAATGAAATAAATACTGAAACACAGACATTATGTAATGTTTGTTTTCAATTGTCTCTGCTTGAAGTAGGTAATGTACAATGTATGAACATAACTGATGATAATTCATCAAAAAAAATCTGCAGGAAAAAGTTCAAGCAATGTGATCAACTATATTCCTTCCAAAAAATTACAATGATGCATTTCAGGTCAGGGAACGCATCTTCAAATCTGGAAATGCACCAAATAGTCATTAAAATGACACAATTAAAAAAACATAAAAGTCAAAAAGTAGAAAAATTAGTCACATTGAAGACAAAATAACTAACCCAAAACAAGACCCAGCTCAATCTGAGGGAAACTTGATTTCGTTTGTTGTTTGAAAGCATTTCGATATTGGGTGATGTAGATGTTGATACCAATACCAAGGCATCATCTAACCGGGCATTAGTTATTTTTGTTCTCAGATGGTTTTTGGTGTAATTCATTTTTGAGAACAGTTACTCGCACATGCTTGTACTGCCAAACAGACTGACTTGATGCGATGCGACTCTGACTTGATGCAATGCTAATTTGACTGAGTTTAACTTTTTTTTCAGTAGTTGTATTAGCAGGCTGGGTGCACATGGTACTTTTGCATTGAGTCTTAGGCCAGATAAATTTGGATTGTGGGCCGTAGGTTGCCTACTGCTGGTGTAGACTTTTATAAATGGAGAGAATTTAGAAAGTGGAGGCTCACAGGGACTTCAGCAAGATTTTCTAATGCTCAACTTTCTGGTTGAGTCAGTGGTAAGGAAGGCAAATGCAATGTTAGCATTAATTTTGAGAGGACTAGAATATAAAAGCAATGTACCTATCCAAATTTTTCTTGTCATAATTGAGCCTATGTTTACCAATTCAGCTGGCAGCTTATTATATACTCCCATCACTCTGCACAAAGAAGTTATCCATAAAATCGCCTTTAAACTTTCCCTTTTCACGCTTAACTCATGTCCTCCAGATTTTTATCTTTTGTTTTTATGGAAAAAGCCTGCTTGCATTTGCTCTATCTACACCCATCATAATTTTGTATACCTCTATCAAGTCTCTCCTTATTCTTCTACATTCCAGGAAATAAAGCCCTAATCTTTCTCTATAACTCGGTTCTTCAAATCCAGGCAACATCCTGTTCATCTCCTCTGCACTCTTTCAATCTTGTTGATATCCTTCTTGTAGTTAGGTGACTAAAACTGCACACAATGCTCCAAATCTGGTCTCATCAATGTCTTGTAAAATTTCACCATAACATCCCAACTCCAATAGTTTGATATATGAAGACCCATATGCCAAAAGCTCTCTCTGTGACCCTATCTACCTGTGACGCCGCTTTCAGGGGATTGTGTATTTGTATTCCCAGTTCTCTCTGTTCTACCACATTTCTCAGTGCCCAACTATTTACTGTGTATGTCCTACCCTTCAATCCTCTGATACCTATGGCTAAGGATGCATTAAATATATCTACCAGGGACACTGCAATTTCTACACTAGCCTCTTTCAATGTCCAAGGAAATATCTTGTCCAGCCCTGGGGATTTATCCATCCTCATTTGCAAGCACTACCTGTTCGTTAATGCCAAAAACTCTCTATGACCCTATCTACCTCTAATGCCTCACTTCCACAGACTTTGGCAGTTTCCTGAGTAAATACAGATGCAAAAACCATTAAAGATCTCCCCCATCTTATTTGGATCCAAACGTAATTGATCTTCAATAGGACCAATTTTGTCCCTTTCTATCCTTTGGCTTGGCTTCGCGGACGAAGATTTATGGAGGGGGTAAATGTCCACGTCAGCTGCAGGCTCGTTTGTGGCTGACAAGTCCGATGCGGGACAGGCAGACACGGTTGCAGGGGAAAATTGGTTGGTTGGGGTTGGGTGTTGGGTTTTTCCTCCTTTGCCTTTTGTCAGTGAGGTAAAAGCCTGTAAAAGCCTTTTGGATTTTCCCTTTCCTTCACTGCCAAACCAACTTGTGTCTTTAGCCTTCCTAATTTCTTTCTTTTTTTTTGCATTTTTTAATACTCCTCCACTGCCTCATTTGCTCATCTGTTATACACCTCTCTCTCTTAGCCAGATCCCAATATCCAAGGTTCCTCATATCTCCTTTGCTTTTAATCATCTTATTCACTATAGGTCAAGGGGGTAGCCACGGGTATCCGCATGGGCCCCAATTATGCCTGTCTTTTTGGCTATTTGGAGCAATCCATGCTACAAACCTACACAGACGAGGTCCCTCAACTCTTCTTCCACTACATCAATGACTACTTTCATGTACCCATGAAGAGCTTGGTCATTCTCGAGCAACACTCTCCCTTTCCTCGATCTCTCCGTCTCCATCTCAAGAGACAAAATCTCGACAGACACCTCTACAAACCCATAGCTACCTTGACTACACCTCTTCCCATCATCTCACCTGTGAGGATTACATTCTCTCAATTCCTCCAAATCTGTCGCATCTGCACCCTGAATGAAGACTTCCATGGCAGGTCATCAGAGATGTCCTCCTCCTTCAAACAAAGTGGCTTTCCCTCTACCACCATCAACTTGGCACTCACCCGCATATCTTCCATTACTCGCAAATCTGTCCTGGCTCCTTCCGCCCCCACGCGCAACAAGGACAGGATTCTTTGTCCTCACCTACCACTCCACCAGCCTCTGTTTCCAACACATCCTCTTCCACTACTACTAAATGATGCCATCAGTAGATGGATCACTCCCTGTGATTCTCTTGTTCACTCCTCTCTCTCCACCAATCATCCCCTTGGGACCTACCCCTGTGACTGCAGGGCATGCTCCACTTGTGCCCACACGTCCTCCCTCACCACTATTCGGGGCCCCAAACACTCCTTCCAAGAGAAACAACATTTCACTTGTGACTCAGCAGGGTCATCCACTGCATCCAGTGATCCCACTGTGGTCTCCTCTATATCAGAGAAACTGGACGCAGACTGGGTAATCGCTTTGTTGAACGCCTCGGCTCCTTCCGCTGCAAAAGCATGGATCTTCCAGTGATCACCAGTTTCAGTTCCCTTGCTAGCATGTGTGTCCATGGTCTCATGCACTGCCAGACTGAGACTACCCGTAAATTGGAGGAACAACACCTCATCTTCTGACTCGGCACCTTACAACCATGTGGCATCAATATTGACCTCTGGCTTTCGTTAACCTTCCCCATCCCCCTTCCACCACCACTTCCTCTATCGCCTTCCCATAGCTCTATCTCTCCCTTGTGTCTTTCGCACAAATATGATGCTTACCTTGTCTCTTATCATTTACGATTAACACCTTTTGTTGGTCTAGGTTTCTCACCCAGCCAGCATTATTTGAATTTTGAGACTTTCTGAGATCCGGCTTCTGACTTATTCTGCCTGGTTAGCACCCCACTCGCAAAAATAGCTTGAAAAGATCGCACATGGTCAGCGTATTCCTTGAAGAAGGGCTCAGGGCCAAAACATTGGCAATATTATTTTTACCTGCAATGGACGCTGAAACTACCGCTGAGTTCCTCCAGCATTTGGTTATGTTTTTACTAAAATCACAGTATCTTCAGACTTTCGTGTTTCACTTGCCTTTAATCCTGTCATGAACTCACTAACTCTCAACTCTCAAAATTTCACCTTTGAAGGCCTTTCACTTACCATGCACATCCTTGCCAGAAGCAACCTGTCCCAATCTATGCTTTATGGATCCTTTCTCATTTCTTCAAAATTGCGCTTTCTCCAATTTAGAATCTCAACCTGAGGACTAGACCTATCCCTATCTATAATTATCTTGAAACTAATCACATTATGATCGCTGGGCCCAATGTGTTCCCCTACACATACTTCTGCCATCTGTCCTGTCACATTCCTGAATAGGAGATCCGTTATTGCACTCTCTAGTTGTTACCTGGATATATTGATTTCATAAACTTTCCTGAACACATTTGACAAGGTCGAAGCCATCCAGTCCTTTTACAGCATGGGAGTGCCATTCAATATGTGGAAAGCTAAAGTTACCTACCATCATAACTTTGTTTCTTGCAGCTGTTTGCTATGTCCCTACAGATTTGCTTGTCCAATTCTTGCTGACTTGGGTGATCTATAATACAACCCCATTAATGTGATCATGCCTTTCCCATTGCTCAGTTTTACCTGTATAGCCTCAGTAGACAAACCCTCTAGTCCAGGGGTGTCAAACTCAAATTCACAGGGTGCCAAAATTAAAAACTTTGACTAAGTTGTGGGCCAAACTAAATATTTATTGAAAATTTTCAACAATATCTGCATGTTTTCTCTTCTTTCAACATGTGTAATGTTAAACTTTTTCTTATTAAAATAAATGTTTAATAATAGTTTTGGTTAAACTCTTTCCAGAAGAAGCATTAACAAATGAGAAATAAAATATTCAATAAATAATATTTCTCTATAGCCTTTAAGCTCCTTTTAAATGTATTTTTTTTAAAGGCCAACAAGTCAAAAAAATAACAACTTGCTTCAATGACAAACAGGTTTGTCTTTTAAAATGATGAACATATAGTCTCCCTCCCACCTGTCTTGAAAGGTCCTGTTTTCTGTCTTTCGTTTGGCCATTTTTCGTAAGGGGTTTATTACATGTGAGTTGGGCGACAGGTCACAGATGCTAATGAAAGTAAACAGAGGAGGTGGGGGCGATTAGCGGGATGACGGGCCGGCGCCAACGCATTTGCAAAGCATTCTGGGATTTGTAGTATTAGCTGTGCATGCGCTATACTGGCGCGGTGGCCAGTATCATTTGATATGATCTTGCAGGCCAAATATAATTACATTACGGGCCAAATTTGACCCGCGGGCCTGAGTTTGACATGTGTGCTCTAGTCTATTCTGTACGTGTTGTATGGACGGTCATGTGACTTCTCCAGTGGGAACCTGATCAGAAGCCACCACATCTGTCAATCAAGGTCAAGACCACTAATGCTGAGTATTGGTATTGTAATTAGTCTTTTAAAAAAAAAGCACACACATCACTAGGTGCTTTCAAACTGTGTTGTAAAATGGGGTTAACTGGGCAAATTGCCTGGTTAGCACCCCACTCGCAAAATGGCTTGAAAAGATCGCACATGGTCAGCGTATTCCAAAGTCAACTGGGTCCCTGCCCTACTTTGGAAGTAGTCAGGGAACCCAGTTAAACTTACCCAGAATGTGTCAACCAGTGGCTTGAACAGCAAAATGGTTGACCTGGTTACTTGTGTGCTAGCATCACAGGGAAACCCTGTCTGAAGTGTCTGCGGTGATCAGGGGGAGAAAGGGGTTGCTACCAGGTTCCAGGGTGAGGGGGTGAAAGGTCGCTTCTGTGATTGGGGGGGGGTGCCACGAACAGCGGGAGAGGGGTTGGCTGCTGCGGGGGAGAGAGGCGAGGGGTCAGCTGCCGTGGGGGAGAGAGGAGAGAGGTCAGCTGCCACGGGACGGGGGGAGCATGATTGACGGTGGGAGGGAGACTGACAGCTGGTGGGGGGGTGAACGGGAGAGACTATTTTGCGTGACGATATACTGGGGCTATCCCCCCCCTCAGCTTAAAAGGTGCTGGAGGCACCTTTACCCCACTAATCGCACCTGAATCCCAGGAGGGCTACCCGGGTGCTGCAGCTTAAAAACACCTGCTGCTCTGTTAATCGCTTGCCCTATTTTGGGCATACCTAGGCCAGCCCCACTGACCTGCAGGCATGTATAAAACCCAACACGTGGAGCATCTGGCTCTCTTTTCCCTTAGGGAAGAACTTGAACTTCACACCAGGTCACAAACCAGAGCTCCTTATCGTATCCAATTAACACTTTTTGTTGGTCGATATCAAGGTGTGCGTCAGTAATGGATGTGGGGCTTTTGTGATGCATCATTTTACTGTTTCTTAATTAATCTTGGTGCCATACTGTGAGTGAGTGTGATTCCCCGTGACAAATTTCCCTAATGGGAAAATAAAGACTTGTTACAACTAATCAGTATCCAGACTCGTTGCTTCTTGGACCTCTTAAACTTGTTCCTTACACAATACATCTTCCCATATGGATGGCAGAGGGAAGAAGCTGTTTTTGTTCCATTGAATGATTGCCTTCAGGCTCCTGAACCTCCTTCCTGCTGGTCATGGCCTGGGTGGTGAGAGTCCTTGAGGGTAGAGGCTGGTTTTTTTTAAGAACACCACTTCTTGTAAATGTCTCAATAGAGCAAAGACTGATGCCTGTGATGGTGCTGGCTGAGTTCACAACTCTCTGTCGTCTCCTCTGTTGGCACCTCCATACTGGACAGTGTGCAACCAGTCAGAATGTTCTCCATGGTACACCTTTAGAAATTTGCAAGTGTCTTTGATGACGAACCAAATCTCCTCAAACTGGCACGCATTCTTCATGATTGCATCCACATGGATAGATCTTCAAAGATGTTAACACCTAGGCATTTGAAGTGTGACAGAGTATTTAGAGGTGGTTTGGGAGGAATTGTTAGAGCAGCTTGCACACACATTTTAAAACACAGAATTTTTGCAGGACTTTTGCTGAGTGCTTTTTGTAGAAAGCAACAAAGTAGCAATGGCAGCAGCTTGCCTGGGAAAGCATGTGATCTTTGCACTCAGAGAGGTTGGGAGTGAGAGAGAAAGAGACACAGAAATCTGTTCCAGAGGGACAAGCTGCAAACTTTGGAAGGCTGCCTGGTCAAAGGAGAAGACTGGTGGTCTGAAAGGTGACCTGAAAGAAAGAGGATCATCTGAAGGGGTCAAGTTTCGTCAGCAAGACTGATTGAGAAGGAATCAGTTGTTGATGTCCTGGAAAAGGAATCTCTCCCTGAAAACTAGCATGAACCCTCCTGAGAAGTAACCATTTCCCTGTTAAGCACCAAAGATTGGTGAACTTTGTCAGTGCTAACTTCTGTGCACAATACAAGAATTGCCTGCAACCAGTGAAATTGAACTGTGATCCAAAGAACTTTTCTAATCTTAAACATACATTACACACACCTGCGTTTAGTATTAGAGGGGGGATTAAGTTGGTTAAGTTATGTTAAAGTTTAATTCTGTTTTCTTGTTCAAATATAATTAAAAGCTAGTTTTGTTTAAATAACCCTGTGTTATGGTGCATATCTTTTTACTGCTGGTTTTTTGGGTCCTCTGGACTCTGTAACAAAAGTTCTTAATCCTTTCCACTGCTGACCCCCTCGATGAGGACTGGTTGCATTCTCCTGGTTTCCCCTTCCCAAAATCCACAACCAGCTTACTTTTGCTCACATTGAGTGCAATTAGCTGATTGATCTCACTCCTATCTGCTTCCTCATTGCTGCCTGTGATTCTCCCAACGACCATGGTGTCATTGACAAATTTGTAGATGGCATTTGAATTGTGCTGCATTATTGCGTGTCGAGAGTGAGTAGAACAATAGGCTAAGCATGCATCCTTGAGCTCCAGTGTTACCTTGTGGCTCTTGAACTCAACCACCTCCCACTGACTAATGAAGGAAAGCACACCATAAGCCTTCTTAACCACCTATTTAACTTGTGTGGCAGCTTAATTAAAAGTTCTGTGGATTTGGACCCCAATATCCCTCTGTTCCTTCACATTGTAAGGAAACATTGCATTAAACTTGTATTCTGTCTGAAGGTTCGATCTTCCAAAGTGTATCACTTAACATTTTTCGCAATGGAACTCCATATGTTGCTATTCTATCCGACCATGCATTCTGTCTATCTGCTGTTACTGTATAACATTCAACAACCTTCCACATTACCGACAACATTTCCTATCTCTGTGCCATTGGCAAACTTACTCACCCACTTGTCAATTTTCTCATTCAAGTCATTTATATAAATATAAAGATCATGAAGAACAAGAGTCCAAGAACAGATCCCTGTGAAACAGCATTGGCCACTGACCTCCTTCGACTACTATACTCGGCCTTCTGTGGACAAGCAAATACTGAATACATGTAGTTAAGTTTTCATAGATCCCTGCCTAATGACTTTCTGGACAAGCCTACCATGGGGAACCTTGTCAAAAACCTTACTAAAATTTGTGTACACCACTTCCACTGTTTTATCTTCATCAATCTGCTTTATCACCTTGAAAAACTCAATTAGGTTCATGAGGCATGGCCTACTCCTCAGAAATCCAGGCTAACTATTCCTAATAAGACTACTCTAAATGTTTGCAAATTCTGTCCCCATGAATCCTCTCTGATAGTTTGCCTACCATTGACATAAGACTCATTGCTTTTTAGTCCCAGGATTCTCCCTATCTCCTTTCTTGCCATCCTCCAATCTTCTGGTTCCCCTCCTGTGGTTAAGGAGGATGCAAAGATAATTGTCAATGCCCCAGCATTCTCTTCCCTTGCTTCCCATAGTAATCTAGGATATATCTAGCCCTGGGGACTTGTCCATCCTAATGTTTTTCAAAAGTTTCAACACGACCTCTTTCTTAACCTTGACATGTTCCAACACATTATCTTGTTCTATGCTGACATCTTATTCATCAAGGTCTCTCTCCCTGAACACCAAAGTGAAGTATTTATTGATTATCTCCCCTATCTCCTCCATCTTCAGGCATATGTTTCACCCATTATCTCTCAGTAGTCATACTCTCAATTTTGTCATCCTGTTCTTTGCTTGTGTGTAAAAACAGAAATGCTGGAGGAGCTCAGCAGGTCTTGCAGCATCCATTGGAGGTAAAAATGTATAACCAACATTCAGGCCTTACTTTCTTCAAGGAATGAGTATAAAAGCAGTTAGAGGTCTGAATTAAAAGGTGAGGGAGAAGGGAACAATGGGCAGTGGGAGAAGTACAGACCCAACAAATGAGAGGTGTTAATTGAATGTGGTTGGGGCACAGGAGAGAAGAAAGGTGAGAATTGACTGGAGGGAGTGTTTGGCTCTGGAAGCAGGGCTGGGAGTGGGGGGAAGGAAGCAGGAAAGAGAGAGGGAGATGACTGCATTATAATTTTCAAGAGCCCTACCTGCTTTTTGCTTCCTCAGTCTTGTGTATGTTTCCTTCTTTCTCTTGACCAAATTTTCAGTTTTCTTGTCAACCATGGTAAGGTTTGATAAAACATTAAAAAATTTGTTGAGGTTTATAAAATAGGGGCATAATTAAGTTATATAACAATTACCCTTTTTCCAGGGTAGGGAAATTAAAATGAGAGAACTTAGGTTTTAGATGTAAGGTGAAAGATTTAAAAGGGATCTGCAAGGCACTTTCATCACAGAGTGATGGGAACATGGAATGAGCTGCTGGAGGAGGTGATAGAGGCAGACACATTTATAACATTAACAAGTCATTTTGACAAGTATATGATTTGCTGGGATCTGGGATAAACAAGGGTAAATGGAACTAGCTTTGATCAGCTTGGCCAAGTTGGGCCAAAAGGCTCGTTTCTGTGCTGTACATCTAAGTCTATGACACTATGATTGATAGGATGGATATTATTAAGCTGGATAAGGTGCATAAAAGATTTGACAGGACTTTATGGGACTCTGGGGAGGGGTGGGGTGGAGCTCAATTAAGGAGAGAATGATAGTGAGTTTTTTTTTTCCCCTGAAACGAAGAATGCTGACATGTGCTTTAAAACACAAAGTCTGGAGTGGGAAATGTACGTTGAATGGTCACCGTACTTCTTCCAGAGTAGCGGAGTTCAAATCTAGAGAGTATAGGGTTAAGGTAAGAGGGGAAAGATTTATAAGGGTGGAGGGAATATGGAATAACTGTCAGTGGAAGTGGTAGAGGCAGGTACATCCATAATGTTTAAAACTAATTTAGAAGGTACCTAGAAAGGATATGGTCCAAATACAGGCAAATGGGAGTAGATCAGTTTGAAAACCTGGTCAGCATGGAAGAATTGAATCCACAGACCTGTTTCTTTGCTCTCTGGCTACTCTGGTGACCAAATCCAACTCCCTGAGAGGAGTGGGGTTGATAAATCCAAAGCAGAGTAACCACATCCTTTTTCTACCGGCATCCCAGTTAATTGGCCATGCAGTGTCTGGGATAGGAAGTCGTTTGTGCTGTTTCCACTGGGCCACCTTTAACCGGGACATTGACTGCTTTTCTATTGAACACAACTCATCCCTGAGGATAGGAGAGTCTATACCAGGGGTGTCAAACTCAAATTCACGGAGGGCCAAAATTAAAAACTTGGACTAAGTCGAGGGCCGAACTAAATATTTATTGAAAATTTTCAACAACATCTGCATGTTTTCCCTTCTTTCAACATATGTAATGTTAAACTTTTTCTTATTAAAATAAATGTTTAATAATAGTTTTGGATAAACTCTTTCCAGAAGCATTAACAAATGAGAAATAAAATATTCAATAAATAATATTTCTCTATAGAGGATTTGTCAAATGTTGCTAGTGTGCTGTCGAATAGTAAAATCTGAGGGCTATTGAGAATGTGGGAGAATAACATGATTCCTGAAACAATCAAATGGGTGACCGATTGTGGGCATGAACTCTAGCAGGGTTATTTGCCATGCCCTTTTTCCATTGGTACAGATATCCTTTGATTTACACACTTTTCAAGTTTTATGCCTAATGAGCTTGTATCCAGGTGCAGGACCATTTTTAACCAGGAATATATTTATCACTGTGACATAAAACTATTGGAAGATCGTTTTATCCTGAGATTAAAGTTCATAATACTTACTCAGGCCTGTGTGCGGGAGGACGGGGTTTGCGGGCGATCGGGTTGGACAACGACAGTGCGGGGGCATCGGCTCTCGCTGCAGGGCGGCATCTCGGCGGATCAGCAGCCCCGTCACCGTGAGTCGTGGATCGGCCTGCGGCAGGGAGGGGGAGTGGGCAACGGTCCTGGCGAGGTCAGGCCCGAGGCCTCCGGTTCCGGGCGCTGGGAAGCGGCCTTGGCTTCCCCTGACACCGGCCAGGCCCCAAAACCAGAGTCCACGGTGAGACCCTGCAACGTAAACAGAGGAGGTGGGGGCGATTAGCAGGCTGACGCCAATGCATTCTGGGATTTGTTGTATTACTGTGCATGCGCTATACTGGCGCGGCGGCCAGCGGGCCACCTCTAATACATTTTTGAAATTATCTTGCGGGCCAAATATAATTATATCGCGGGCCAAATTTGGCCCGCGGGCCAGGGTTTGACATGTGTGGTCTATACCTTCAACCGGAAATGGATAACTTTCTGCTGTCCTCTTGGCATGCTTGCTGATGCTGTGGATCTGGGAAGGGGTTGATCTGGGAAACCCCAGCGTGCTGATTGTTTTCTTTTTCCACTGGAACCTGACCCAGTAGAAAAGGGGCTAGTGATGGATTGATGGTTAAGAGACTAGAATTGGAGATCTACTGATGGGTTAATGGATTTTGTGCTGAAAGGAGTTACTAAACCATATGTATATAGACTTATATGTATGCAGCTGAGAGACCTATCACTGACAAGGTGTGGTGCCAATTTTCTGAAAATAGAACTTTGCCCTCCACTGGCATTACTGTTGCAGAGAAATGAACAGTTACTTTGTTGCGGCATTGCTCAGTATGGATTGAGTCACTGAGGCAATGTGTAGAGATTGTGTTTGAGACCTGATGTTAGTTCAGTTGGATTAATGGTATGGTTGCTCTTCAGTAATATCTGGAGCCCAGGGTTGCACCTTTTTTGGCTTGGTGATGTGGCCATTGCTGGTGACTGGCAGTGACACTCCATGTGTGGACAGTTTGCCTGTGTCTGGTTTCTGCATCACCCTTTGTTAGATATGATGGAAGTTATTGTACCTTCTCTTTGCTTGCACAGCTTCCCCAACCTGGAGATATCTGGCCATGGAGCTTGGCATATAGAGAAATGTTTGAATTGGGGTGAGCTGTGTAACCAAATGAAAGAGAGGATGATAGAGCAGCTTCCATCAAATGGTAGTGAAAGAGGCAGTAGGATCCAGGAGATCTGTTAATAAATGGATTACCTGGTGCTATTCCCCATTAATGGCTGCATTCACTGTAGCAACAAAGATGTTGCCCTGATTGCTGAGTCTTCGTGCTGAGGGCTGTCTGCCGCAAACCGGCTAAAATGTCAAAAGCATCATGCCGCATGTTGCCTTGTTACTCAACACCAACCCATGTGGCAGTGATATCACTCCTAAATTGCTTTCAGAACTCTTGGTTGCAAATACCTGGCTTGAGTGAATGAGTATCTCTTTTAAAATGCAGTTAACTACGTATCTATGTTCAAACTCGAGCACCACAAGAAATCAGTGTTCTCTGGCGGAATACTAGTGTACACCCCCCCCCCCCCCCCCACCACAGTAAATATAAAGAACTAATCTTGGCCAGACTGTAATTTCAAAATACAATATTGGTGTTGTCTGGTGCAACAGTTATAATTGAAGCTGTTTGACCTTGAAATATTAGTACTCTACTGATATGCTGTATTCCCTCTGGTTGCTGCCTATGTTGAGTCTTTTTAGCATTTTCTGTTTTTAACTTGTATTATATTTAAATTGTTCTGTTTTTCATTTACTTTTGAAGTTTTAGAAGCAGTCAGTGTTGGCATTTGATTTGCTATTAAAATTATTAATGTGTGCTTCAGTGAGTTTTAAAGTTACCTCCTTGGTTCGGAATTAAAGCACTAATTAGTTCAGCCATTTTGCATTTTTGTTGTAAAGAAACAAATTTCAGCATTAGTTTTTCTGTTGAATAGACCGTGATAATGAGCAGTCAACTTGTTTGTTATCCCATTGGAGGACTTGGAGGCAATATTTATATTGTGGGGCGAAGAGGATCCATACATCATATTTCCCCAAAGATACTTTAAAAATGTATATTTGGCATAGAAAATATTCAGACTTCAACCATTTGATTACCAGCCATCATGCTTCTTGTTTATTGTTTTTATTTAATTATGGTCCTATCAAATGCTGTGGGGCAGTTAGATATGTTAATAGTGCTACGCCTTGACTGGTCAAAGTTGAGAATGAACATTTGAGATGATATTGAGAACTTCAGCCAGTATCGGGAATGCATAGAGATCTTGCTAATTCAACAGAATGAACAGACTTGCTCACAAAGCACTCAACACCCTGCCCTGTTGGTCACCATTGCCTCAATTTGTGTCAGTGTCCCACACCAGCCCCTCTATCCAGTGGGAATAAGTCATCCTTGATCTTGAGGGATTGTTTATGAGAAAGCTAATAACTACATGTAAGTTGTTTACATTGTTATGGGTAATCAAGCTATTCCATCAACAATTCTTTTTGCAGGAAGGCTTTTAATCGGCGTATCATGTGTCACATCAAGTGCTTAATATTTCCCACATCTTGCATTCTATCTTTGTACTGCATCTCTCTCTTTCATCTATGCCCATATTGTTTTGCTCTAAATCCTGAGTTTTTTTTAATGCAAAATTGAAGGAAGAATCTTCTTGCCATTGTGTTTTAGTGGTCCTTATAGTATTATTTTCTCACCTCAACTGCATATTTCTTGGATTTATGCAAAAATTCTATAGGTTTAAGAATTCAACTTTTTAATCATCCAATCAAATAGGTAATTCCCATGTGACACTCTGGCCCTTTTTAAGTTCTGCTACTTAAATAATGCCTTGTGGAGGTGCTATATTTAATATGGCAGAACATAAAAATGTTGGAAAGTCAGCAGGTCACTAAGCATCCAAAGAAAGCAAAAAGCAGTCAATGTTTCAGATCTGAGCCCGACATCTGCTGAATTTCTCCGTCACTTTTGTGTCTGCCCTCGGCCCCACCTGTAGATTTCTTGTTTACCTCCAATTAGCTGTATTTAATATATTTTTCTTCTTCCCCTTTTTAGGTTTCCCCATGCAATGCACCATTCACCGTTTGGGAGGGCATGCAGGTGACCTGCTCCTAGGCCTCTGCTGATGTTTCTCTGTAAGTGGCTGCTGGAAGGTGCATGAGAGAGAATATTTTTATTATTATTGTAGCATTCCCTTAGGGAAAGCCACCAAGCATCTCCCCTTTCCTTGATGCAGCCAAATCAAGATCTTGCTGTGTTGAGTGCAGCAGGTGTCAGAGTCCATGCCATGCTCTTCTATGGCACAGTGCATTGCTGCACTAAATATATTAGTACATTTGGACCAGTACCTTGTGATTCAGGGTCCAGTCCTAATTAAAATCCCTCTTGGAAACCTGCAGTTCAGGTGTATACATTTCTTTGCAATACCAATATTCAGGGAACAAAATGCCATGCAAAATTATAGTGTTGGTTATTCATTCAACTGTTTTGAATACAGTGCAGCTTGTGTATGAACCAATATGGAAAGATCACTTTAGTCATTGCATTTTCCTGTGACACTTGATTCTTAACATCCAGAAGTCCATTCATCCATATTTTGAATGAACTTGGTCTTGCCATCCAACATCCCTGGGTGAAGAATGCCATGGATTCACCACCCTGTACATATAAAAAGTTCTCCTAACCTCAGCCCTAAACAGCCTATCCTTAATCTGAAACAATGTTCCTGGTTCTGGATGTTAAAGTTAGTGGCAATATTACTCACTGTCTCGCTCTAAGGATTTTTTTAAGGATACATCTTACAAGACCTATGCTTAAGGTTAGGCAGGGGATGGTGTCTGGAGAGTTTTCTACATGTAGGAGTAGGGTCTGGAATGAGCTGCCAGGAGTAGTAGTGGAAACAATACAGTAGACATGAAATTATAGACCAGTTAGCTTGACTTGAATGGTTGGTAAGATGTTAGAAAAGGACTTCGTTTTGGGGTACTGGAGGCACACTGTAAAATGTTTGCATGACAAACCTGCCGGAATTCTTTGAGAAAATAATTTGAGGGTCAGTCAAGGGAGAGTTAGTGGTTGTTGATTTTCAGTAGGCTTTTGACAAGTTCCCATACCTGAGGCTGCTAAAGAAGATAAGAGCCTGTAGTATTGAGGAAAGATAACAGCAGGGATAGAAGATTGGCAAACTGCCAGGAGTTAGAGAATGATGAGAAAAGGAGCCTTTTCTAGTTGCCTGCTGGTGGCCAATGGTGTTCCACAGGGCTCTGAGCTGGAACTGCTTCTTTACACGTTATATATCAATGATTTGGATGATAGAATTGATGGGTTTATGGCCATGTTTTTGGACAATACAAAGATAGAGTTAAGGAAGCACTAAGTCTGCAGAAGGTCTTGGACAGGTTGGGAATTAAGCAAGGAAATGGTAGATGGAATAAAGTGTGGAGAAGCGTATGATCATGCACTTTGGTGAAAGGAATAAAGGTGCAGATTATCTCCTAAACAGGCAACAAGTTCAGAAATTGGAGCGCAGGGTGTCTTGGCAGTCGTCGTGTCCAGATTCCCTAAATGTTAACTTGGATATAGAGTTGGTGGTAAGGAAGACAAATGCAATGTCATCTTTCAATTTCAGAGTGATGGAATATCAAAGTATAGATGTAAGGTTGAGGCTTTAGAAAGCATCGGTTGGACCACATTTGGAGTATTGTGAGCAGTTTTGGGCTGTAGTATTGAGGAAAGATAAGGAAGGATATGATGCCAATGTAGAGCTTCCAGAGGAGGTTCACAAGAATGATCCCTGCAATGAAATTGTTATCATGTGAATGCATTTGATGGCTCTAGGAGTGAACTCCATGGAGTTTCTAGGAATGAGGGGAATCTCATTGAAATCTACTGAGTATTGAAGGGACGTAGAGAGGATGTTTTCTCTGGTGGTGGAGTCTGGGACTGGAGGGCACAGCCTCAGAATATAAAAACATCCCTTTAGAACAGAGATGAGGAGGAATTTTTTACCCAGAGGGTAGCTAATCTGTCGACACTGTGGAGGCAAAGTCATTGGGTACATATAACACGGAGGTGGAGAGTACACTGTCCCTGCAGGATTCAAGGATGCCACCATTATCCTGGTGATCAAGAGAGTGATGGTAACGACTAAATGACTACCACCCAATAACACTGACCTCTAAGATCATGAAGTGCTTTGAGAAATCTCATCTTCCAGTGACATTGGACCTGTTCCAGTTTGCCTACTATCCAAACTGGTCCACTGTTGACGCTGTAGCTTTAACCCTCTATTCTCTCCTAACCCAGATGGAGAACAATGTCTCGTATGCCATGCTTCAGCTCAGTGTACAACAAGATCATACATCAGAGGCTGGTGGGTAAAATGTCCTTGCTGGGACTCTCCGCAACTAGATTCTAGACTTGTTGACTGAAAAACCACAGTCAGTCCAGGTTGGCAGCAAAATCTCAAATTCCATCATACTGAGCACTGCTGCACCTCAGGGGTGTGCGCTCAGCCTGCTACTGGAAATGTTGCTGACTCATGACTGCACTGCCAGATTCTCTTCCAATAGAATCATCAAGCTTGTGGTTGATACAATAGCTTGCCTCACTAGCAACATTGATGAGTTGTCTTACAGAGAGGAGGTTGAGTGATTCATAAAATGGTGCGAGAACCTGAGTTCAACGTGGAGAAGACAAAAGAGATGATTGTAGTTTACAGAAAGAAATGCTGACAAACTTAGCAAGTCCTGCAATGTTCAATTAAACATGAAAATTTGTAAATGCTGTGAAAATTTGTGGACTTCGAGAGGACAATGGCTGGAAATGCCAGTTGATGAAGTAGACAAAGACGATGTGGTCAAACAATAATCATGGCTTTTATTAGCAGAAACTCATGGTACAATAATGAAAGACAATAGATGCATATACAGTTATATCCAAGGGGAGTGTCCTTAACAGTAGAGATAATGCACAGCCAATGTTAGTACAGCAAGGCTCGCCAGAAGGGAGACCGGCAGCGCTTGGCAGACATTCACCACAGTCTCGCCCCGGCAGAAGAAGGGTTAAAATCAAAAGGACAGCTGCTAGGAAAGACTGAAGCAAGCGATACATGGATACCATGTTTGGCCTTGAGAATACTATAACAGCCAAAATACGCCAGTATCTAGCAAGCAATCGAAATATAATGAGATGTTTTATGAATATGGCAGCCTATCAGGTTGTTTACGAATTCTGGTGCTTCGTCTCAAAATAGGTGGCTCCCTTGCAACCTTGGGAACTGGTACAGGTCCTGGGTTGGGAAATGTGGGAAGGACTGGCTTCTGGACCTGCTCCAGAATCGCCAGCGTGAGGCAGTGGAGCCTCAGCATGGCCATCTGAAAGCTTACTAGGGGTCACAGGCTGGGGGGGTGGGGGGGTGGTGAGTCCAACCTCTCAGGCTCCCTCTGAGTAGGGGTGCGAGGAAGGGGCAAACCAAGTGAGGCCAGATCTCTTAGGGGTACAGTGTCAGTACTCTCGTCTGGGAATTTAACATGAGTGTAGTTGGGGTTAGTATGCAGTAGCTGAACTGGTTGGACTAGGGGTTCTGTTTTACGTGCCCAAGCATGGCTCTTCAGCAGCACGGTTCCAGGCTTGGATAAACAGTTCCTGATTTCCTAGGAAAGGCAAACATACGTTCATGAGTTGTTTGATTTGTTGCAGTACACAATAAAGACCGAATAGAATGTAGTGCCTCAGGCAGCACCTTCTGCCACCGGGTAACAGGGTAACCATGTGTTTTTAAAGCAAGATTAACAGTCTTCCAGACTGTAGCATTAGCCCTTACAACCTGCCCATTGCCCTGCGGATTGTAGCTCGTGGTACGGCTGGTGGCAATCTGCTTTCGTAGCAGGGCTCGCTGCAGTTCGGCACTCATGAATACTGAGCCTCTATTGGTATGAATGTAATTGGGAAAACCAAAAATGCTGAAAATTCAGTCAAGTGACTTAATGACAGACGCTGACCAGACGTCAGGGCAGGGTATCGCAAAGGGAAAGCTGGAATATTTGTCAATTACAGTAAGGAAATATACATTTTTGTTGTTGGAAGGTAATGGCCCTTTAAAATCTAAGGTAATCCTCTCAAAAGGTTGGGTTGCCTTGATGAGAGTGGCTTCTGGAGCTTTGAAGTATTGGGGTTTGCACTCTGCGCAAACAGGACAGCTTTTAGTCAGTTCCTTGATTTCTTCCAGAGAGTAAGGAAGGTTGTTAGCCCTTAGGTAGTGGAAGAATCTCATGACTCCTGGGTGGCACAGTCTGCTATAGATCTCTTTTAGCGCCTCCAGCTGAGCACCAGCAGCAGATTGTGACAATGCGTCAGAGGGATCATTTAACCTGCCCGGTCTGTACTGGATCTCATAATTATAAGTTGAGAATACTATTCGCACGCGTGCCATCTTATCGTTCTTGGTTTTACTTTTGTGTTTAGTACCGAACATGTAGGCTCAGATTTCTGATCAGTGACAAGAGTGAATTTTCAGTTGGCAAGAAAGTATCTCCAGTAGCGAACAGTTTCAATAATAGCCTGGGCTTCTTTTTCAATGGCAGGATGTTTAAGTTCAGGTCTGTGTAACATGCGGGAGAAGAATGCCACAGGTCTGCCCTTTTGATTAAGGGTTCCTGCCAAGGCACAATCTGAAGCATCAGTTTCCACTTGGAATGGGACATCGTCATCAATGGACGAGAGTGCAGCTTTGGCAATATCAGCTTTAATTCTCTCAAAAGCCTTCAAGGCCATTGGAGAGAGAGGAAAAGATTTAGTGTCACACAGAGGGCGTGCCTTCATGACGTAGTCCCAAACCCATTTGCAGTAGTAGGAAAAGAATCCCATACACCTTTTAAGGGCTTTTGCTAAGTTTGGGGGTGGTAACTTCTTAAGGGGGGCCATCCTTTCTGGGTCAGGACAAATTTTGCCCTTGTGGACAATGTAGCCCAGAATGGGTAGCTCTGTCGCATTGAACACACATTTGCTCTCATTAAATGTAAGGTTGAGTTCTTTAGCTGTTGCTCAAAATTTCTTTAACTTGTTGTCGTGCTCAGCCTGTGTTTTCCCACAGATAGCGACATTATCCAGAAAGGGAAACGTACCCTGTAACTCATACGTCCTAACAATCTTATCCATTTCCCTCTGAAACACTGACACACCATTAGTGACTCCAAAAGGTACCCTTTTAAACAGCCTCAAAGGCTGTATTGGGTCATTTCTTTTTTTTTAATGGGGATTTGGTGGTAAGCTGCTTGAGGTCGATAGTGGAGTACACTTTGTTTTGCGCTATCTGATTAATCATTTCATTGTTGCGTGGCAGGGGTAGGCACCCAGGTTAGTGTAACGGTTAATTGTCTGGCTGTAGTCAATAACTAGTCGTTTTTTAGTGTGATTTTTCACAACTACCACCTGGGCTCGCCACGGACTCTTACTGGGTTCAATTACTCCCTCTTTAAGCAATCTCTGGGTCTCAGCTTTGATAAACTCACGATCCTCTTTGCTGTAAGAACGGCTCTTAGTGGCAATCGGCCGACACTCGGGGGATAAATCACTGAAAAGGGAGGGAGCTTTGATCTTTAATGTGGACAGACTGCAGTAACTAGTGTGGGGGATGGTAAGTGTGGGTAGTGGCCCACCAAAATTTAACACTACACTATTCATCTGAGATTGAATATCTAACCCCAGTACCACAGGGGCGCAGAGCTCCGGCATAATAAAGAGCCACACATCAGCCAGGCAATGTCCCTGCAAATTTAAAGCACTTGTCCCGTACATTTTTTGTAAGTTCACTAAAATCCATCAATATCTTTCGGTTCGCTGGATATCTCCGCAAATTTAAGGCTCTGGCAACTCTCGTGGATGTAGCTGTCAGCACTCCCCGAGTCTATTAGACAATCAAGAGTCTCATCATTCACCTTCCCCTTCATAGTCGACTGTTCCAGTCCGTAACATCTCCCCAAGCTTTGGACTCAATTGAGCTATCACAGGGGATCTCACCTCGCCTTCACTTGAAGTCAATTCAGCCTGCTCGTCTGAAGATTCCCCCTTTACACAGTTGTCTTCCATTCCTGCAGCTCCAGAATGCATTTTCTTGGTGCTTCTCTTCTTCTTATCAGTGGGAGTACTTTTCACCTTACACACTTTAACAAAGTGGCCGAGTTTCCCACAATAGCTGCAGATAGCAAATCAAGCCAGGCACTTCTGTCTGGGGTGCCAGCTCTTATCACAGAAGTAGCATTTTTCAAGAGTTCGCCTTTTTCTTTCCTTCGGGGTTCCAGCACTCCTGGATGTTTACTTTTCGGTTTCTTGCATTTCACTGGACCGCATGGCACTTCTCAGGGATTTGACTAGAGTGACTGCCCGATCGTAGGTTAAGGGCTCCGTCTCCAGCAGCCTCTGTCGGATGTAACTGGAGTCAATCCTGTTGACTAAAGCATCCAGCTTCAAGGCATTGTGGTGTTGCACATCGTCTCCCCTGACATCACATTCATTGCCAGTGAGTCGAGAGCCAGTGCATAGGCAGCATCACTTTCCCCGGATTTCTGGCGTCTAGTCAACAGCTGGTGTTGAGCAAACAGCACATTCCGTGGTGCTGCATAGTAACCAGTCAGATGTTCCCAGGCTATAGCCAGAGTGGTAGCTCCTTGCGTTACAGCGAAAGGGACCTCACCCAGCAGAGAGTTCAGGTGGCCCCCTGTATCGCCTCATCGACAACGTTGTTTCGAGCCATGTACTAATCGAAACAAGCAATCCAGTGGTTGAAAATTTCTCTGGCCCTCGGGGCAGACTGGTCGATTATCAGCCATTCTGGCTTGAGTGCTGCATCCATTTCTGCTAATAAAATTGAAGTCCCAGTTGATGAAGTAGACAAAGACGATGTGGTCAAACAATAATCATGGCTTTTATTAGCAGAAACTCATGGTACAATAATGAAGGACAATAGGTGCATATACAGTTATATCCAAGGGGAGTGTCCTTAACAGTAGAGATAATGCACAGCCAATGTTAGTACAGCAGGGCTCGCCAGAGGGGAGACAGGCAGGTTGGCAGACATTCACCACAGGCTGGCCCATTCTCCATTACATATCAATTTCTCTTGTGGAGAGAATGGAGAGCACAAAAGTTGTGAACTTCCTTGGTGTGCACAAAAAGAACGATCTATCCTTGACCCACAACACTTCATTATTCAGGAAGGCGTAACAGCGCCTACACTTCCAAAGGAGGCTATTGGCCTCATCTTGACAACATTTTACAGGAGCACAATTGAGTGTGTCTTGTCTGGCCGTGTCATTATGAGGCATGGTAGCTGTAAAGGATTGGACTGGAAATCAAAGAGAGGATCATCAAAACTGCTGAAAAGATCATTAGGGTCTCCCTTTACTGAGAGCAGTGCTTAAATAAGGTTCAAAGAATTATCGAAGACCCTTCCCATCCAGCACACAGTTCCTTTGATCCACTACCATCAAAATTAAGACTGCCAGGCTAGGCAGTAGCTTCTTCCTGCAAACTGAGATTGATGTACAGTATTCTGTAACTGTAAATCACCCCAAATTATTTAGATATATATCTTAAATTGAATCTTTATGTGAATATAATGTGTGTATGTGTGCATACTTTGGTCTGGAGAAATGTTGTTTTGCCAGGCTTTGTATGAATAATCAGATAATAAACTTGAATTTGAGATAGGTTCTTGATTAGAAAATGAATCAATGGTTAAGAGGAAGAGGCAGAGAATGGGGTTGCAAAGGATAATAAACTAAAGAAATTGTTGAAGGTAGGGTGATAGATGTGGTGTACTAGATTTTAGTAAAGCATTTGGCAGATTCATTCAGAGAATTGTGAGGCATGGAACTGATGGAACCTTGGTTGTGTGCATTCAGAATTGGCTTGCCTCCATAGAGCAGAAATAGTAGAGGTCAGTGACTGGTGGATTTCCACAGGGATCTTCTCTGGAACCACTACTCTTTGTGATTTTTTTTTTTAAATAAATTACCTGGATGAAGAGGTAGAATATTTTGTGGATGTGCAGAAGATTAGGTTAAAACAGAATTATAGACAGGATTCAGAGTTGGGCAGAAAAATGGCAGATGGAATTCAGTTTGGAGAAGTGTGAAGTGATGCATTTTGGAAGGTCAAACTTGGTTAATGGCAGGATTCTTAACAATGTGGAGGGACCTGGAGAAATCTTTGGATTGGAACCTGGAGAAATCTTTGGATTTGGACCCCAAGGGTGCTGTGCAGGTTAAGGGTAGTTAAGAAGGCTTATGGTACGTGGCCTTCATTAGTTAGAGGATTAAGTTTAAAACCTCTATAAAAATTTGGTTAGACCACACTTGTGAAATTTTGTTGCCTCATTACAAGAAGGATGGGGAAACTATGGAGAGGGTGCAAAAGAAATGTGGCTTTTGAGGCAAGGTTAACAGACGGTTTCCTCTTTGGAGTGAAGAAGGATGAGAAGTGACTTACAAGAGGTCTACAAGATTATGAGAGGCATGGAGGGGGTGGACAGCCACCATCTTTTACATAGGGCATCAATAACAAACCCCAGAGGACATCTGTCTAAGGTGATGGGAGGAAAGTTTAGGGGAGACTTCAGGGCATGCTTTTCCACAGAGTGTAGTGTAGCGCTTGACGTCCTGCTTTGCGGAAACTGCCAAAATGTTTGGCCTGGAAGTCAGCCTGAAGAAAACTGAGGTCCTCCATCAGCCAGCTCCCCACCATGACTACCAGCCCCCCCACATCTCCATCGGGCACACAAAACTCAAAACGGTCAACCAGTTTACCTATCTCGGCTGCACCATTTCATCAGATGCAAGGATCAACAATGAGATAGACAACAGACTCGCCAAGGCAAATAGCGCCTTTGGAAGACTACACAAAAGAGTCTGGAAAAACAACCAACTGAAAAACCTCACAAAGATAGGCGTATACAGAGCCGTTGTCATACCCACACTCCTGTTCGGCTCCGAATCATGGGTCCTCTACCGGCACCACCTACGGCTCCTAGAACGCTTCCACCAGCGTTGTCTCCGCTCCATCCTCAACATCCATTGGAGCGCTTACATCCCTAACGTCGAAGTACTCAAGATGGCAGAGGTCGACAGCATCGAGTCCACGCTGCTGAAGATCCAGCTGCGCTGGATGGGTCACGTCTCCAGAATGGAGGACCATCGCCTTCCCAACATCGTGTTATATGGCGAGCTCTCCACTGGCCACCGTGACAGAGGTGCACCAAAGAAAAGGTACAAGGACTGCCTAAAGAAATCTCTTGGTGCCTGCCACATTGACCACCGCCAGTGGGCTGATAACGCCTCAAACCGTGCATCTTGGCGCCTCACAGTTTGGCGGGCAGCAACCTCCTTTGAAGAAGACCGCAGAGCCCACCTCACTGACAAAAGGCAAAGGAGGAAAAACCCAACACCCAACCCCAACCAACCAATTTTCCCTTGCAACCGCTGCAATCGTGTCTGCCTGTCCCGCATCGGACTTGTCAGCCACAAACGAGCCTGCAGCTGACGTGGACTTTTTACCCCCTCCATAAATCTTCGTCCGCGAAGCCAAGCCAAAGAAGAAAGAAGAAGAAGAAGTGGGTGCATTGAATGGTGAGGCAGACTCGATGAACTGAATGGCCAATTCATCTATTTATGTTGTGGTCTTAAGAGAATTCTAGATAAACACATGAAGGAAATAGAAGTATGTGTATCATGTTTGAGGAACAAAGTTTATGTTTTCATTGAACATCATGTTTGGGCAGACATGGGCTGTTGTATTGTTCTATGTTCTTTTTCCTTTTGTTGTCAACTGAATTTCTCTTTGTTTCGGAAACCTGCCATCCCTGGAAGCATTTGTGATGCACAACATTACACTCTCTTCCAATAATAACATTTATTTGGGGAGAGACCAAAGCTATCAAAGAACACAGGAGAATTGGAACAGTTGCTAGCCAGCTGAGCTACCCTGCTATTCCAGTATGATCACGGCTGATCTGTTCCAGGCCTCGACTTTGCTTGTGCTCTCGGTTATTTTCTCTTTTAAAAATGCCATGCTTGGAACTTTTGTAGTGGCACATTTTCTGGGTGTTACTCATAACAATACCCTAATATGCTTCAATTCATTTAAAAAATGCAATCCATTTGTTAAAACAAGTTTTGTTTCGCATGTTGCCCAGGCAAGACAACGAAGATAAGTGTGAGGTGTTACATTTTGGTAGGGCTAAATCAAAAGAGGGCATCCAAGGTGAATGGTTGGGTATTGAAGAGTGCAATAGAACAGAGGGATCTAAGAATAATTCTGCATCACATGTGGTGCAGAAAGCTTATGGTATGTTGGCCTTTATAAATCAGAGCATTAAGTATAGGAGCTGGGATGTTATGTTAAAATTGTATAAGGCATTGATAAGGCATTGGAGTATTTCGTACACTTTTGGTCACCAAAGTATAGGAAAGATATCAACAAATTGGAGCAAGTGTTGAGAAAATTTACTAGAATGTTTCTGGGGTTACAGGGCCTAAGTTATAGGGAAAGGTTAAATGTTAGGTCTTTATTCTTTGGACTGTAGAAGGTTGAGAGGGGACTTGATTGGGGTATTTAAAACAATTAGGGGTATAGTTAGAATTGACATGGAGAGGCTTTTTCCTTTAAGAAAGGGAGAGATACAAACAAGAGGACATGAGTTGAGAGTTAGGAGGCAAAAGTTTAGAGGAAACATGAGGGAGACTTCTTTACTCAGAGTGGTGTGTGTGTGTGTGTGTGCATTGAGCTTCTAGATGAAGTGGCAGAGGCAGACTTGATATCAGCATTTAAGGAGAAATTGGATATGTATATGGATGGGAAAGGAATGGAGGGTTATGGGTTAAGTGTAGATCAGTGGGGTTATTTGGGAGAAAATGTTCAGCATGGTCTAGAAGGCCCAAGTTGGCCTGTTTCTATGGTGCAATCAATATGATTATATGGTCGTGCAATAATATCAAATAATTTAACAAATCGTTTACAAGGGAGGACTTAAAAGAAAAAAATAGCATACCTCCAGTTTTTTATAATTAAATTTTAAATACCTTAATTCCACACTGAGAAAAACCATTAACGTACACTGCTGAAAGCAGACTGGGCATGAAAAATATTTGAAGCATCGAACTAAATTTAATTGATGGATGGTGAGGATATTAAAGTGACAGGGTCATCAATTTCATTCTCATACCAGCATATTGCAAGTGCAGGAACAGATCAGAATTCAAAATTGAAAGTACAGATTCGAACCATCGTAATGTTGAAAACTCATATTAAATTATCCCAGTATAGAAAGAGATAATAAATATGAAGGATAAATAAATATTCACAATTGCAGTTAGTTCAAAATAAATGGTGTTTCAATATTGCTAACAGGTCCTGGGTAGTGAGGGAAGATTCAAGGGCCTGATAGTGGATTAAAAACTGTTCATGAACTTGGAGGTGCTGGACTTCAGGCTTCTGTACCTTTTGCCTAAACGTAGCAGTGAGACTGTGAGCAGGGAGATGGGATCCTTTATTATGTTGGCTGTCTTTTGATGCAACATCTCACGTAGATGTCTTCAATCGATGGAAGGTCAGAGCCCATTTTGGGTTTGAGTACTGTTACAAGCTCAAAGGACCCCACAACCTAGCAGCCATAGACATTCACCAAGACCAGTGGCTTTCAAAATGAAAGTTATTTTCAATCAACTTCAAACATGAAAATAGAATCAAACTTTAACTTAACTCTATTCTATACTAACCCAAATTATCCCCTTCTAATTCTAAGCACATGTGTATGTAATGTATGTGTAAATTCAAGAAAAGTTCTTTGGTTCACAGCTGGTTGCAGGCAATCACCATACTGCCCACAAAATTTAACATGTATGAAGTTCACCAGGCTTGGTGCTTGAAAGGTAAATGTTTACTGCTCAGGAAGATTCTTGAAGGGTTTGCAGAGAGATTTATTGTTCCAGGATTTCCACAACTGAGGTACCACCACTAGTTACCTCAGGGTCTCGCTGATGAAATTTGCCCCATCAAGGTCTTCTAGATGGTAACCTCTTTCTTCAAGGTACCACAGAGTTCCCTTCCTTCCTCTATTTCAAGAGAAACATCAGACAGATAGCACTTCCAGCCATCTACTGCTCTGGAACTTGCTTTCATCAGTTTCAAACAGTTTTTACCTGGATTGCACTTTTCAGTTACTTGTCAGTGTCGCACACACTGACTGACTGAGCTGTTAACTCAACTCTCTCTCTTTTCCAACTGCAACTCCAAACAGAGCATGTGACTCGTGTCTTGCAAAACTCCCACCTTCTCCAGCAAACAACAGGAGTTCTTTCTTATGCTCCATCTGTTGTTATCTTGGGTAGACAATCCAGAATTGGCCTTTCTGTGAGCACTTTGACTCCAGCAAGACAATGGTCAAGCATTTTGACATCAATTCAGTTAACACCTACTTGTGAAATGTGCTTACATTCTCCAGAGATCTTACAATGTGAATTCTTCAGTCTTTCAAATAAAATCTGTTTTAAAATGTGTGTATGTATGTGACCAACTCTAAATCTTATAAATTCTCCACAAATATTAATATTGTTACAGTACATTTGGAACTTTCTGCAGACTTTGCATCCTTGTATACTGGGATATCCATTGAGGTATTACAGGTAATGATTTAGAAATAAAAGATAGGACAGGTACAATCTCTCTGAGGGGGCTATACTGTAAGCCCCACTCTCAATGACTTGAGAAATGGAGGAATAGTTATGTAGTGAATAACAAAAGTCTGCTGATGCTGTGATTGTAGTAAAAAGACAGAAAAACTGGAGGAAATCAGCAGGTCTCGCAGCATACATATGAGGTAAAGATATATAACCAATGCTTCAGGCTGTGCCCTTCTTCAAGGTATGAGTTTTTTTTTAAAAAGCAGGCAGGTACCTGAATTAAAAGGCTGGGGAGAAGAAAAGAAAGGGCAGGGGTAGGAGCACAGACCAACAGGCAAAGAATGATAATTGGACATGGGTAGAAAGATGGGAGGAAAGGTAAGAATTGATCAGGGAAGGGGGTGGCTCTGTGGATGTAGATCTGGAAGAAAGGAGACAAGGAAAAGGAAAGAGAGAGAGAGACACACATACAGAGCTAAAGGAAAGGAGAAATAGGGATAGTAAGGGAGGGTTTGGCTAATGGAAACCGGAGAAGTCGATATTAATGCCATCTAGTTGGAGAGTGCCCTCTTGGAAGATGAGGTGTCCAACCAATTTACAGATGGTGTGACAGAGTATTTAGAGGTGGCTTGGGAGGAATTGTTAGAGCAGCTTGCACACACCCATTTTAAAACAGAATTTTTGCAGGACTTTTGCTGAGTGCATTTTGTAGAAAGCAACAAAGTAGCAATGGCAGCAGCTTGCCTGGGAAAGCATGTGATCTTTGCAGGCTTTGCACTCAGAGAGGTAGGGAGTGAGTGAGAAAGAGACACAGAAATCTGTTCCAGAGGGACAAGCTGGCAAACTTTGGAAGGCTGCCTGGTCAAAGGAGAAGACTGGCAGTCTGAAAGGTGACCTGAAAGAAAGAGGATGATCTGAGGATCATCAAGTTTCGTCAGCAAGACTGATTGAGAAGGAATCAGTTGTTGGTGTCCTGGAAAAGGAATCTCTCTCTGAAAACTAGTAAGAATCTTCCTGAGTGGTAACCATTTCCCTGTTAAGCACCAAAGATTGGTGAACTTTGTCAATGCTAACTTCTGTGCACAGTACAAGAATTGCCTGCAACCAGTGAGATTGAACTGTGATCCAAAGAACTTTTCTAATCTTAAACATACATTATACACACCTGCGTTTAGTGTTAGAGGGGGGATTAAGTTGGTTAAGTTATAAGTTAAAATTTAATTCTGTTTTCTTGTTCAAATATAATTAAAAACTAGTTTTGTTTAAATAACCCTGTGTTATTGTGCATATCTATTGCTGTTTATTTTTGGGGTCCTCTGGACTCCATAACGGTGGAGTCAGTCTGACAGTGCATGAGACCATGGACAGATATGTCAGCAAGAGAATGGAACAGGGAATTTTAAAAGATTGCCTCTGGAAGATCCATGCTATGGCTGCGGTCAATGAAGTGATGTCCAAGTCTGCATCCATTCTCTCCAATGTAGAGGAGACCGCAAAGGGAATACTGGATGCAGTATATTACTCCCACAGATTTACAAATGAAGTGTTGTTTTACTTGAAGGACTATTTGGGACCCCAAATGGTGCTGAGGGAAGAGGTGTGGGCGCAAGCTCGGCAGCTCCTGGCATCACTCGGGTTAGTGCCAAGGGGTGATTGGCAGGAAGAGAGCAGTAGATGAGGGGGTCATGGAAGGAGCATTCCCTACAGATGGCAGAGAGGGGAGGAGAAGGGAAAATGTGTCTGGTGGTGGAAATAGCAGAGGAGAATATGTTGGATGTGGCTGCTGGTGAGGGGGTTGGTGAGACAAGGGGAATCCTGTCCTTGTGTGTGTGGGCGGGGGGTGGGGGTGGGGCAGGGCAAATGCACGGGTAATGGAGGATATGTGTGTGAGGGCCAAGTTGATGGTTGTAGAGAGGAAGCCATGTCTTTTGCTGAAGGACAACTCAGATGATCTTGCATGGAAACATCTCGTCCTGGGAGCAGATGCAACCGAAATGGAGAAATAGAGAGAAAGGAATGGAATCCTTAAAGGGGACAGACTGTGAAGAGGTGTAGCTGTGGGAGTTGTTGGGTTTGTAGAAGATGTCTTTCGAGAGTTCGTCTCCCGAGATGAAGACCGAATGATTGACAAGGGTAGCATTTTGGACACAGTGACCACAATTCCTTGACCTTCAGCATTGCTATAGGAAAGTATTTAATTGGGGAAGGGATAATTCTGCAAGAACGAGAAAATGAACTGTCCTCAGGGAAATGCACAGACGTAATATGGAGGATGTTTAGAGTCCTGAATAGGTTTGCCCTACTGAGACAGGAAAAAGATGGTAGACTAAAAGAATAATGTTTGATAAGCAAGATGGGGCTAGTTGTGAAGAAGGAAGCATGTATAAATTTTAGGATGTAAAAGTCAGGAAGGGCTCATGGGAATTGTATGATATCCAGGAAGGAGCATGAAAGGACTTGAGAGAGCTAGAAGTGGGTGTTGTAAGGGTTTGTGTGAATCCCACAGGTTAAGAACCAGACCAAGTTCGAGGTACAAAGCACATTTATTTTGGGGATGCAGGTGGAGCAACAGGATCAAAATGCTTAATGAACCTAAACACACACACACAATACACAAGGGGTGAATATACACCGGATAATGAGGAAGAAACGACAGAACTGGTGAAATGATGCAAATACACATACAATCAACAGTCAGAATCAAGGTGATACTACGTGCCCCACCCCTTGTCCTGTATGGACACGGCTCTAGCTACCTAACTTTGGGACTTGCCCCAACCCAATGCAAAAGGTGAATCATGCCACGAGGGGTCAAAAAGAGGGAGAACAAAGGGAAGCACGGTCCTTTATAACCCTGCAGCAGGTTTTGGGGGGGCCAATCACTTGGGAGCAGGCTGGGCCCCATTGGCTGCTCTGGCCAATGGCTTGAAGCCAAGTGCAGGGGCTCAACAGGGGTCAGCCCAGGTGATGCACCTGGGCCAATTGGCTAAAGGTCGAGGCTAAGACCAGGCAGGCTGCCTGGACTCCAGCACCTGATAATTTAGATGGACCAATCGTGGGGGTCACCTTGATGCCTTGGGGTGAGTCTGACCTTGAGTGTCCTCCGAATAGGAGTGTGGCAGCGCCACCATGTGGTGGCTACAATCTCTCCATTACAGGGGACAAGTAAGATTAAAGAAAACTCCGAGGTGTTTCGATAACAGCATTGACCATAGCTGAAAAGCAAATAAAGAATACACTCACTTATTTCTTTCAGCACACCATGAAGTTGACTTTCTTTTATTATACACTAGAGACAACATTGCATGCTTCAACTCCCCAAATACCACCCAGCCAAACTCCTCTGACCTTCTCACTACCACGTGGGTCACTGGTGATCCTGACACCCATATACTAACATTTAATGCGCCCACACATGCACGGTATTACTTGCGCACGTCGCATCACTTACATCATCAGCAGCAGCCAACACATCTTCCGACGATGGTAAGACTCTGACAGTTCTACACCAATGAGAAGAACATAAGGATGATTAGAGTGCAGGTTTGATCCATTAGGTTGAAAGGGAGAATGTGTGCCTGGTGGAAGAGGTAAGGGAGGAACTAAGTATATGCAGTATGTTGCCTCAGTGCTTATTAGGTACCTTGATGAATATGAGTTTAGATAGGAAAGAGAGGAAGAGATTTCTGGGGATTTGGCGATGATATTTACGTCCTCTGACAGCAGGAGCGGTACCAGAAAATTGAAGAATGACCAATCCATGTTTAAAAAAGGTAAGAGGGAGAATCCTGGGAATTATAAACCAGTGAGTGTTGCATCAATAATGGGCAAACTATTGGAGATTCTTGGGGATAGGAGTTATGACCATTTAGAAATGCAGTATTTAAGCAGAGGTTCTTGATTAAAGTGAAACACAAAATTTGTAAAAGTTGTAATAACACACCAAAATGCTGGAGGAGCTAAGCTGGTCTTTTCAGCGTTTATGGGAGACAAAGATGTATTACTGACATTTTGGGTCTGTGCCCTTCTTCAAGGATTAAGCCAGAAGCAGGAAATCTCAAAGTCTAAGAATTCAGACAATGGTGGCTGGTGGAGGAATCCAGACCAACAAAAGGTGTTAATTGGATATGATAAGGGACAAGGAAAGAATTTATCATGTACGAAAGGAGACGGAATGGAGAGAGAGATAGGGAAAGGCGACAGGGAAGAAGGTTGGGGGGGGGGGGGCTAGTTTTAACGAAAGCCAGAGGGTATGGATAGGAAGAAAGGTGAGAATTGATCTGGTGGATCTGTGGCTGCAGATCTGGAGGAAAGGAGACCGAGAAAAGGAAAGGAAGAGAGAGAGCTAAAGGAAAGGAGAAATAAGGATAATAGGTGAGGATTGTGGCTTATGGAAAGTGGAGACATCAACGTTAATGTCGTGTGGTTGGAAGGTACCCAGTTGGAAGATGAGGTGTTGTTCCTCCAATTGGCAGGTGATCTCAGTCTGGCAATACATGAGATTATGGACAGACATGCTAACATGGGAATGGGATGGAAAACTGAAATGGGTGGCCACTGGGAGATCCATGCTATTGCGGTGGACAGAGTAGAGGTGCTCAACAAAGCGATCTCCCAGTCTACATCCAGTCTCTCTGATGCAGAGGAGATCAAAATGCAAAAGCGATAAGGTACCAGAGGCAGTACATAGCCCCTGCAGATTCACAAGTGAAATGTTGCTTCACTTGGAAGGACTGTTTGGGGCCCTGACTGGTGGTATGGGTGCAAGTGGAGCATCTCCTGCAGTCACAGGGTAGATCCCAAGGGGACATTTGGTGGGGAGAGTGGAGTGGACGAGGGAGTCATGGAAGGAGAGGTCCCTGCAGAGGAGGGAATATGTGTCTCGTGGTGGGATCATTTAGTCGGTGGCGGAAACGGCAGAGGAGGATGTGTTGGATGCGGAGGCTGGTGGGGTGGTAGGGGAGAACAAGAGAAATCCTGTCCTTGTTACACGTGCGGGCTGTGGGGGTCAGGGTAATGGAGGATATGCGGGTGAGCACTGAATTGATGGTGGTAGAGGGAAAGCCATGTGGTTTGAAGAAGGGCATCTCTAATGATCTGGCATGGAAGTCCTCATCCTGGATGCAGATGCGATGGAGATGGAGGAATTGAGAGAATGAAATGGAATCCTTATAGGGGACAGAGTGGGAAGAGGTGTAGTCGAGGTAGCTGTGGGAGTTGGTGGGTTTATAGAAGATGTCTGTTGAGAGTTGTCTCCCGAGATTGAGACAAGAGAGACTGAGGAAAGGGAGAGTTTTTGCTAGAGATGACCTGAGTGAATTTGAGGTCGGGGTAGAAGTTGGCATCAAAGTGGATGAAGTCAATGAGCTCATCATGAGGCATCACCAAAGGAGTCATTGATGTAGCAGAGGAAGAGTTGAGGGGCCTTGCATGTATTGGCTTTTAGTATGGATTGATCTATGCATCCAACAAAAAGTTAGGCAGTGAAAAGGTTCTTGACTGGCCTGGCCATCAAAGCTTATGGGGAGAAGGCCAGGCAGTGGGGCAAAGTGAGAAATGGATCAGCTCATGATTAAATGGTGGGGCAGACTCAATGGGCTAAATGGCCTATTTCTGTTCCTCTTTTGTGGACATTATTCTCGGGAATAGTATGGTTTTATGGGGGTCAGGTCGTACATCAAGCCTAAAGAAATTGATGAAAGTCAGACAGTGGGTGTGGTGTATGTGGATTTTGGTGAGCCATTTGTCGTGAATCATCAGATCCATGGAACTTTGCTTGACTTCAGAATTGCCTGCTTGCAGAAACCAGAAGGTAGTAGTAGATAGAATGTATTTTGCCTGGAAGTTGGTGACTAGTGATATTTACAGTAATCTGCTCATGGAGCCTTGCTCTTTGTTATACTAAGGTAGGTGTTATGGATCATGTAGAAGGTTGCCATAGGTTACAATGGGATATTATAGACTGCAGAGTTGGGAGGAGAAATGGCAGATGGAGTTCAATATTGATGTCTGAAGTAATCCACTTTGGAAGATAGATGCTGAAGGCAGAGGACATGATTAATGGCTGGAGGAATAGATAGACCTTGGGGGGTGGGGGGTCAAGATCCATGATTCTTTAAGGTTGTGCAAATTCATAGTATGGTTAAGAAGGTGTGTGTTGTGCTGGCATTCACTCAGGGTTTTAGTTCAAGTGTGGTGAGGTAATGTTGCAGCTCTACAAAACTGGTTAGACCACACTTGGAGCGCTTGACGTCCTGCTTTGCGGAAACTGCCAAAATGTTTGACCTGGAAGTCAGCCTGAAGAAAACTGAGGTCCTCCATCAGCCAGCTCCCCACCATGACTACCAGCCCCCCCACATCTCCATCGGGCACACAAAACTCAAAACGGTCAACCAGTTTACCTATCTCGGCTGCACCATTTCATCAGATGCAAGGATCGACAATGAGATAGACAACAGACTCGCCAAGGCAAATAGCGCCTTTGGAAGACTACACAAAAGAGTCTGGAAAAACAACCAACTGAAAAACCTCACAAAGATAAGCGTATACAGAGCCGTTGTCATACCCACACTCCTGTTCGGCTCCGAATCATGGGTCCTCTACCGGCACCACCTACGGCTCCTAGAACGCTTCCACCAGCGTTGTCTCCGCTCCATCCTCAACATCCATTGGAGCGCTCACACCCCTAACGTCGAGGTACTCGAGATGGCAGAGGTCGACAGCATCGAGTCCACGCTGCTGAAGATCCAGCTGCGCTGGATGGGTCACGTCTCCAGAATGGAGGACCATCGCCTTCCCAAGATCGTATTATATGGCGAGCTCTCCACTGGCCACCGTGACAGAGGTGCACCAAAGAAAAGGTACAAGGACTGCCTAAAGAAATCTCTTGGTGCGTGCCACATTGACCACCGCCAGTGGGCTGATAACGCCTCAAACCGTGCATCTTGGCGCCTCACAGTTTGGCGGGCAGCAGCCTCCTTTGAAGAAGACCGCAGAGCCCACCTCACTGACAAAAGGCAAAGGAGGAAAAACCCAACACCCAACCCCAACCAACCAATTTTCCCTTGCAACCGCTGCAATCGTGTCTGCCTGTCCCGCATCGGACTGGTCAGCCACAAACGAGCCTGCAGCTGACGTGGACTTTTTTTACCCCCTCCATAAATCTTCGTCCGCGAAGCCAAGCCAAAGAAAAAAAAAAGTTGCCATATTAGGAAAAATGTAGATGCTTTAGAGAAGGAGCAGAAGAGATTTACCCGGATGTTGCCTGTATTAGAGAATCAATATGAATCAAGGTTAACAAAGATGGGGCTTCATGCTTCCGAGTGACGAAGAATAAGAGGTGACTGAGTTGAGGTTATAAGATTGGGGGGCATAGATAAGGTAGACAGCCAAAAACTTTTTTCCTAGAGTGAGAATAGCAAATACAAGCAGACATCTGTTTAAGGTGAGTGGAAGAAATTTCAGGGAGATGTCAGTGGTAAGGTTTTTACTCAAAGTGGAGGGGGTCATGGAATGTATTGCTGGCGCGGTGGTGGTGGCTGGTGCAATAAGAAACCTTCAAGAGACTTAGGCCAATGGATGAAAGAAGAGAGTTATGGGTGTGAGGTAGGGAAGTGTTAGATTGTCGTGGAGTATGTTTACATAGTTTGGCACAACACCATGGACTGAGGGGCCTGTGCTGTAATGTTCTAAGAAACAGCAGCTGTAGATACGAATAGATCTGGATTCATCACTTTCTGTCCTCCCTTTTCTCCTCATCAATAAAGAATAAGAATTCAAGGAGATTTTACATCCCAAAGGTCATAGAAATTGTATCTTGATTTGTTTCATTACTTTTATTTAGTTAGTGAATGAGAACTTTATCCATATGGTCATGATTTTTTCATACTCACAGAATAGTTATTTCACATATTCGTCACCCACTGTGTAAAAGGCATTAATCTTTTGAAGATTTGTTCTTGAGTTCAAATATGTGTTGTGGAGTTTGTATTTAAAAATGTGATTTTTTTTTGAGTTTATGTTTAAATTTGACAGTGTGCATGCAAAAAATTTGAATGGCTTTTAAATAGATTAAGTTGCTACTACACTATACTCAGATGTTTTTTGTTTTGTGTTTTTTAAGTAAATCAATGTGTTTTATCATTTTCTATTAGGTTTCTTGATAACAGGCTGTTTGCAACTTGTTCTGATGATACGACAGTGGCACTGTGGGATTTACGGAACCTTAACACAAAAGTTTGCACCTTGCATGGCCATACTAGTTGGGTGAAGAATATTGAATATGATACTAATACAAGGCTACTGGTAACATCAGGATTTGATGGAAATGTAATCACGTGGGACACAAACAGGTTGGTCTTTTGCATGCTCTACAATAAAGTTTTGTTTGCTGAGAAAAATCTGTGCATCTTTGAGAGGAGATCTATACCCAAGATGGTGTAAATTAATGGTGTTGTGTCTGATGGCAACTTTTTAGGGAAGTAAACTAATTTTTCGGGGGAAAAAATGGATTTTGCTGAAGATTTCCTTAACTTTTTTTCCCCCCAGAGCCAATATCTTAAAATTTATCACCTCTATTCTGTTGAGGTTAACTGGTGTTGATTTTTCAGTCAGCATTTTTACAATGCAATTTTTTTTCTCTCTGCTGTTTGCAGATGTGTGCATATTGATGTCACATAGCCTGAAGCTGCCATTATTTTGTTTTGGTAATGCTATCAATGGCTTATTTACACCAATGGTACACTCATCCCTTTTTATTTTCCAATGTTCTCATCTAGTTTCTTCCCCCACCCCCATCCCAGATTCTACCACTAGGTTTACCAGGATGTTGCCTGCTTTAGAGGGCATGAGTTATAGGGAGAGATTAGAGAACTTGGGTTGTTATCTCTGGAGCATTGGAAGCTGAGGGGTGACCTGATAGAGCTGCATCAAATCATGAGAGGGATGGATAAGGTGGACAGCAGAAATCCTTTCGACGGTGCAAAAGTGTCACACTTGCATTGAAGGTGAGGGGAAGGAAATTTAAGAAAGATGTATGAGGCAATTTTTTTTTGCACAGAGTGATGGGTGCCTGGGACAGGCTGCCAGGAATAGTGGTGGCTTTTAAGTGGCTTCTAGATAGACATGAATGTGAAAGTCAGAAAGGGATATCCATCAAGTGCAAGCTGCAGATTTTTTTGGGGTTTTTTTTTGCCCGAAAAAGTGGTCCAAAAAATTTGATTATACAAGTTCTATGGTACATTTGAAATGAGAGAGGGAAAATTTTAAGAGATATGTGAGGAATATATTACTTGTTAGTTGGATGAACTGATATTATCCACATTGAATCCATTTGAAATTTTTCAGGTCACCTGCCAGTTGCTTTTAAAGCCACTCATGTTCTCAATCTCTTTCAATTTTTGGATGTTGACAGATTGGAGGACTTTATTAAGGCAATATTGGATTGGCTGACTTTATTTTCTCTTGAGTGAAAGAATTGGAGGAGTGAGATGAGAGCCACAAAGAGGGGAGATAGATACATGGATACAAAGGAAAGCATCAAACAAAAAGCTAATGCTTTTTGTCACCAAGAGTAGTGGGAAATTGGAAGATTGGGAGAACTTCAAAAAGCACCAAAGAACCAGCAAGAAATCAATAAAGAAAGGAAAGATGTGTTACGGAAGTAAACTAATACAAATAGTACCAATTTTTTATTTAATATAAAGCGAAAAGTGGTAGATAAAGTGAATGTTGGTGCTTTGGAAGATGAAAAAGTGTATAGAACGTTACAGTGTAGTACAAGTCCTTCAGCCCATGATGCAATATTCATCACCCACTGCGTAAACGGCATTAATCTTTTGAAGATTTGTTCTTGAGTTCAAATGTTTGTTGTGGAGTTTGTATTTAAAAATGTGATTTTTTTTGTGTTTTATGTTTAAACTCAACAGTGTGCATGCAAAAAATTTGAATGGCTTTTAAATAGATTAAGTTACTGCTACACTATACTCTGAGATGTTTTTTGTTTTGTGTTTTATAAGTAAATTAATGTGTTTTATCGTTTTCTTTTAGGTTTCTTGATAACAGGCTGTTTGCAACTTGTTCTGATGACATGACAATGCCATGAGGCAACCTATGCAAATTTACTTGATAATCTAATCCTTCCTTGTCACATCCATAATCCTCTATTTTTCTGACATCCACATACCTTTCTAGGAGTCTTTTGAGGAGCCTCCATCACCACCCCTGGCAATGCATTCCAGGCACCCACTAGTCTCAATGTTTTTTTAAAAAAAACTTCTTTTGACACTTCTGCTGAACTCTCCTCCACATCTTAAATTGGTGCCCTCTAATATTTGCTATTGTTGCGGGGTGGGGGGGAGGGGGGGTGGAATAGATGCTGCTTTTCCACCCTTTCTCAGCCCCTCATAATCTTGTGTACCTTGATTAAGTCTCCTCTCATTCTTTGTCACACCAAAGAGATAAGCCTGAGATCTGTCAATTTTGCTTGATAAGACATGATCTTCAATCCAGGCAGCATCCTAGTTGATCTCTGCACCCTCTCTAAAGTGTGAACATCCTTCCTGTCATGAAGTAACGAGAACTGAACACCAGTGTGTCTAACCAGAGTCTTATAGAACTGCAACATTACCTCAAAGCTCTTAAACGCAATCCCCGAATAATGAAAGCAAGCACATCACACTACCTAAAATTAATGGGTAATGCAGAAAAAGCCAAGACCTTAAATGACTATTTTGTGATTGTATTCACGGTGGTGGACACATCTAACATGTTAGAGAGATGTTATGGATATGGTGGCAGGTGAGGAGCTCAATATTATCATCATCACTGGAGCGGTAGTGCAGAGTAAACAGTAGGCCTGAAGATACCCAAGTCCCGTGGTCCCAAGGGACT
Organism: Narcine bancroftii; assembly: GCF_036971445.1. Taxonomy (NCBI): domain Eukaryota; kingdom Metazoa; phylum Chordata; class Chondrichthyes; order Torpediniformes; family Narcinidae; genus Narcine; species Narcine bancroftii. The sequence continues at coordinate 186,924,588 of NC_091471.1, read as the reverse complement.
GAAGGAAATGCCAAGTTATAGTAGAAGCATTTGGTAAAAATTACTAATATTCTTTATAGCCTTTGAGTAGGTCCCAGCAAATTGGAAGATAGTAAATGTCACACCACTGTCTGTAATTGGGAAAAGGCTGGAAACTCTCAGGAAGGAAGTGGGACATATGGATAGAAATTGTTCCATCAGGCAAAAGCAACAAGAATTCAGCAAGTACAAGTCATGTTTGACAAACTTGTGAGAATTCTTTGAGGATATAATGAGAGTCGTGGATGTTGTGTACAGTAAGATGCTCATCATCATCAATAAGACAAGGTCCATGGAGTTGGGGGGGGGAAATGTATCAACATGGATTTTTTTTCTTTGGCTTGGCTTCGCGGACGAAGATTTATGGAGGGGGTAAAAAGTCCACGTCAGCTGCAGGCTCGTTTGTGGCTGACCAGTCCGATGCGGGACAGGCAGACACGATTGCAGCGGTTGCAAGGGAAAATTGGTTGGTTGGGGTTGGGTGTTGGGTTTTTCCTCCTTTGCCTTTTGTCAGTGAGGTGGGCTCTGCGGTCTTCTTCAAAGGAGGCTGCTGCCCGCCAAACTGTGAGGCGCCAAGATGCACGGTTTGAGGCGTTATCAGCCCACTGGCGGTGGTCAATGTGGCAGGCACCAAGAGATTTCTTTAGGCAGTCCTTGTACCTTTTCTTTGGTGCACCTCTGTCACGGTGGCCAGTGGAGAGCTCGCCATATAATACGATCTTGGGAAGGCGATGGTCCTCCATTCTGGAGACGTGACCCATCCAGCGCAGCTGGATCTTCAGCAGCGTGGACTCGATGCTGTCGACCTCTGCCATCTCGAGTACCTCGACGTTAGGGGTGTGAGCGCTCCAATGGATGTTGAGGATGGAGCGGAGACAACGCTGGTGGAAGCGTTCTAGGAGCCGTAGGTGGTGCCGGTAGAGGACCCATGATTCGGAGCCGAACAGGAGTGTGGGTATGACAACGGCTCTGTATACGCTTATCTTTGTGAGGTTTTTCAGTTGGTTGTTTTTCCAGACTCTATCCATCAACATGGATAGTGGCTTGGTTAACGGACAGAAAGGATTGAGTTGGGATAAATGGATGTTTTTCTGGTTAGGAATGAATGGTGAATAGAGTGCCGCAGGGCTCCATTCTGGGCCTGCAACTGTTTTCAATATATATCTTAATGATATGGAACAGGGGACCAAATGTAGTTTATCCAAGTTTGCAAATGATTCTTAAGATGAATAGAAAATCAAATTGTGCAGAGGATATGGAGACTTTTTGGAGAGATGGGTGAGTGGGTGAGGGTCTGGCAGATGGAGGACAATGTTGATAAATGTCACCCACTTTGAAAGAAAAAAATAGATCAGATTATTACTTCAGTGAAAGATTGCAGCATGCTGTTGTACAGAGAGACTTGGGAGTGTTTGTGCATGAGTCATAAAAAGTAGTTTTGAAGGTGCACTAGATAATCAAGAAAGCAAATAGAATGTTGTCCTTTGAGGGTTTGTATTTGAGAGCAGCGAAGTTGTGCTGCAACTATACGGCATACTGGTAAAACTGGACTTCCTTACTTTTATTTATTTAAATTTGACATCCAGCATGGTAAACCACCCTTCTGACCCAGGAGCCTGTGAAGGGCAATTGGCAGGAAAAGTAAATAATGTTGTTATTAAAGATGAGGGAAAACAGGGATTAAAAATTGGGAAATCTCTGAAATTCATATATTTTAATGCCAGGAGTATTGTAAAAAAGGTGGATGAGCTGAAGGTGTGGATTGATACTTGGAAGTATGATGTGGTAGCGATTAGTGAGACATGGTTGCAGGAGGGATGTGATTGGCAACGGAATATCCCTGGGTTTCGTTGTTTTAGGTGTGATAGAGTCGGAGGGGCAAGAGGAGGTGGGGTTGCATTGCTTGTCAGGGAAAATATTACAGCGGTGCCTAGGAAGGATAGATTAGAGGGCACATCCACGGAGGCTATTTGGGTGGAACTGAGGAGTAGGAAAGGAGAGGTTACACTTGTAGGGGTGTATTATAGACCACCCGGAGGGGACCGAGACCTAGAGGAGCAAATCTGTAGGGAGATAGTAGATATTTGTGATAAGCATAGGGTTGTAATTATGGGAGATTTTAATTTTCCACATATAGATTGGGAAACACATTCTGTGAAAGGACTGGATGGGTTAGAGTTTGTGAAATGTGTGCAAGATAGTTTTTTACAACAAAATGTAGAGGTGCCAATCAGAGAAGGAGCAGTGTTAGATCTACTGTTGGCAAATAGGATGGGTCAAGTGACGGAGGTTAGTGTTGGCGAGCACTTCGGGTCCAGTGATCATAATGCCATCAGCTTCAATGTCATTATGGAAAGAGAGAAGTCAGGGCCAAGGGTTGAGATTTTTGATTGGGGAAAAGCTAGATTTGAGGAGATGCGAAAGGACTTGCAGGGTGTGCATTGGGACAATTTGTTTTATGGGCAGGATGTAGTAGAGAGATGGAAGTCTTTTAAAGATCAGATTTTGAGAGTGCAAAAGCTTTATGTTCCTGTTAGGTTAAAAGGAGGGGCAAAAGGTTTGAGAGAGCCGTGGTTTTCAAGGAATATTGGAAACTTGGTTCGAAGAAAAAGGGAGGCGTACATTAGATATAAGAAGCATGGAGTTAAGGAGATGTTTGAAAGATGCATTGAATGTAAGAGGAGTCTTAAAAGAGGAATTAGGAAAGCTAAAAGAAGGTACGAGGAAACTATGGCAAGCAGGGTGAAAACTAATCCAAAAGAGTTCTACAAATATGTTAATGGTAAGAGGAAAGCTAGAGACAAAATTGGTCCCTTAGAAAATCAGAGCGGAAAACTGTGTGTGGAGCCTAGAGAAAAGGGGGAGATATTGAACAGTTTCTTTTCTTCGGTATTCACTAAGGAGAAGGATATTGGGAGATGAGATAAAAAAAGCAAATTGGGTAAATATGGGGAATATAGAGATTACAAAAGGTGTAGTTTTAAGGCTTTTGAAGAATATAAAGGTGGATAAGTCTCCGGGACCAGACGGGATCTTCCCCAGGACATTGAGAGAAGTGAAGGAGGAAATAGCAGAGGCTCTGGCAGTAATTTTCCAAATGTCATTAGATATGGGGATAGTGCCGGAGGATTGGTGCATTGCACATGTGGTTCCGTTATTTAAAAAGGGTTCAAGGAGGAAGCCTGGCAACTATCGGCCTGTAAGTTTGACGTCTGTGGTAGGTAAATTAATGGAGAAAATTCTTAGAGATAGTACTTATAAACATCTGGATAGACAGGGTCTGATCAGGAGCACTCAACATGGATTTGTGGGAGGAAGGTCATGTTTGACCAATCTGATTGAATTTTTTGAAGAGGTGACTAGGAATGTGGATGAGGGTAGCGCAGTGGATGTTGTCTATATGGACTTCAGTAAGGCCTTCGATAAGGTACCACATGGAAGGTTAGTTAGGAAGGTGCAGTCTTTAGGTATAAATTTTAAGATAGTCAAATGGATTGAACATTGGCTGAAAGGGAGAGGCCAGAGAGTGGTAGTGGATAATTGTCTGTCAGGTTGGAGGCCGGTGACCAGTGGTGTGCCTCAAGGATCTGTATTGGGCCCATTGTTGTTCGTTATATACATTAATGATCTAGATGATGGGGTGGTAAATTGGATTAGTAAATATGCAGACGATACTAAGATGGGTGGAATAGTGGATAATGAAGAAGGTTTTCAAGGATTGCAGAGGGATTTGGTCTGCTTAGAAAAGTGGGCTGAAAAATGGCAGATGGAATTTAATGCTGATAAGTGTGAGGTGCTTCATTTTGGTAAGAAGAATCAGAATAGGACATACGTGGTAAATGGGAGAGCATTGATGAATACAGAAGAGCAGAAAGATTTAGGAGTAACGGTACATCGTTCCCTGAAGGTAGAAACTCACGTGAGTAGGGTGGTGAAGAAGGCTTTTAGTATGCTGGCCTTTATCAATCATTGCATGGAATATAGGAGTTGGGAGGTGATGTTGAGATTGTATAAGACGTTGGTGCGGCCTAATTTGGAGTTCTGTGTGCAGTTCTGGTCGCCTAATTATAGGAAGGATATAAACAGAGTGGAGAGAGTGCAGAGAAGGTTTACCAGAATGTTACCTGGGTTTAAGCATCTAGAGTATAGGGAGAGATTGGACAGATTAGGTCTTTATTCTTTGGAGCGTAGAAGGTTGAGAGGGGATTTGATAGAAGTATTTAAGATTATGAAAGGGATAGACAGAGTGGATGTGGTTAGACTATTTCCGTTAAGAGGAGGAAAGATTAAAACAAGAGGACATGAGTTAAGAATTAAGGGGCAGAGGTTTAGAGGTAACATGAGGGGGAACTTCTTTACTCAGAGAGTGGTAGCCTTGTGGAATGATCTTCCGGGAGAAATAGTGGCGGCGGAGTCAATTGTATTATTTAAGAAAAGGTTGGACAGGTATATGGATGAGAAGAAGATGGAGGGTTATGGGCATTGTGCAGGGAGGTGGGACTAGAAAGGGGTGTTTGGTTCGGTGCGGACTAGAAGGGCCTAATGGCCTGTTTCCGTGCTGTAATTGTTATGTTATGTTATGTTATCTAAATATACCCAATTAACCCTCAACCCCCCCCTCCCCCCACTCCATACATTTTGAAGGGTGGGAGGAAACCGATTTGCCTGGAGAATGTACAAACTCCATTCTAATCTATCAAACACCTTTACAACATCTAATGATAAAACCATTGCTAAATCAGATTTCTTCTGAGAAATATGAATTAAACTAATTAATTATCTGCAGAATACCATTTTTTAACAAATCAAGATTTATCTAAATGAATTAAATTTGGTAAATGTTTAGTCAACCTATTTGCCAAAACTTTAGCTACAATTTCGTAATCAACATTTAATAACGAAATTGGTCTATAAGATTCAGTCTTTAACAAATCTCTACCTTTCTTAGGTATTACTGTTCTAATTGCATTAGAAAAAGACTCCAGTAAAGGATGAACTTCCATTGCTTGTTTCAATACCTCCATTAATGAAGGTATTAACAAATCTTTAAGTTACTTATAAAATTTAAATGGAAAACCATCTTCACCTGGAGACTTACCATTTTGCATAGCATTAAGAACATTAATAACTTCTTTAGCTGTAAATGGGGAATCTACATCTTCATGATCTTGGCAATTTAAAGAAAGAAGATGAACTTCAGATAAAAAAACTATTAATCTTTACTTCATTCTTGGATTGAGATGTATATAAATTAGAATAAAATTCTCTAAAGGAATCATTTATATCTTCAGGTTTATAAGTAATTTTTGAATTTCTATTAATAACATTAATAGTTCTTGAACTCTGTTCTGTCTTCAATTGCCAAGCCAATACCTTATGAGTGCTCTCCCCCAATTCATAATATTTCTGTCTATATCTCTGAATTAATTACTCTGGTTCTATAAGTCTGTACCAAATTATAATACATTTTCTTATTTATTAAATCTATATTTTTCCTTTCAGACAGGCCTCTTTGCAAATCTTTATTTATTTTTCCAATTTATCTACCTCTTTAAGATCTTTCTTTGGCTTGGCTTCGCGGACGAAGATTTATGGAGGGGGTAAAAAGTCCACGTCAGCTGCAGGCTCGTTTGTGGCTGACAAGTCCGATGCGGTACAGGCAGACACGATTGCAGCGATTGCAGGGGAAAATTGGTTGGTTGGGGTTGGGTGTTGGGTTTTTCCTCCTTTGCCTTTTGTCAGTGAGGTGGGCTCTGCGGTCTTCTTCAAAGGAGGTTGCTGCCCGCCAAACTGTGAGGCGCCAAGATGCACGGTTTGAGGCGTTATCAGCCCACTGGCGGTGGTCAATGTGGCAGGCACCAAGAGATTTCTTTAGGCAGTCCTTGTACCTTTTCTTTGGTGCACCTCTGTCACGGTGGCCAGTGGAGAGCTCGCCATATAACACGATCTTGGGAAGGCGATGGTCCTCCATTTTGGAGACGTGACCCATCCAGCGCAGCTGGATCTTCAGCAGCATGGACTCGATGCTGTCGACCTCTGCCATCTCGAGTACTTCGACGTTAGGGATGTAAGCGCTCCAATGGATGTTGAGGATGGAGCGGAGACAACGCTGGTGGAAGCGTTCTAGGAGCCGTAGGTGGTGCCGGTAGAGGACCCATGATTCGGAGCCGAACAGGAGTGTGGGTATGACAACGGCTCTGTATACGCTTATCTTTGTGAGGTTTTTCAGTTGGTTGTTTTTCCAGACTCTTTTGTGTAGTCTTCCAAAGGCGTTATTTGCCTTGGCGAGTCTGTTGTCTATCTCATTGTCGATCCTTGCATCTGATGAAATGGTGCAGCCGAGATAGGTAAACTGGTTGACCGTTTTGAGTTTTGTGTGCCCGATGGAGATGTGGGGGGGCTGGTAATCATGGTGGGGAGCTGGCTGATGGAGGACCTCAGTTTTCTTCAGGCTGACTTCCAGGCCAAAGATTTTGGCAGTTTCCGCAAAGCAGGACGTCAAGTGCTGAAGAGCTGGCTCTGAATGGGCAACTAAAGCGGCATCGTCTGCAAAGAGTAGTTCACGGACAAGTTTCTCTTGTGTCTTGGTGTGAGCTTGCAGGCGCCTCAGGTTGAAGAGACTGCCATCCGTGCGGTACCGGATGTAAACAGCGTCTTCATTGTTGGGATTATCTTTAAGATAATCTTTCTTAATTTGAGTAGAAAAACGTATTATTTGACTTCCTAAATAAGCTTTTAAAGCATCCCACAAAATAAATTTATTATCAACTGAATCAGTATTACTATCTAAATATTCTTGAATTTGATTTCTTATATAGTTACAAATATCAACATTTCTTAACAACGAAGAATTAAACTTCCGTCTATAAGATGAATTAATATTTTCAGAACCTAAACATGACATCAATAAAGTTGAATGATCTGATAAAATCCTAGCCTTATATTCTGCATGCATAACTTGTCCTTGTAACTGAGCTGAAATTCAAAAGAAATCTATTTTAGAATAAGAGTTAAACCTCAAAGAATAAAATGAATAATCCTTTTCCTTCGAATTTAATTTTCTCCAAATAGCAACTAAATTCAAATCTTTCATCAAAGTTAAAATTTAAAATATTAAAAGTTAAACTTCCATTGGATCCAATGTTATTTTTGTGGGGAAATATTTAAAATGTTTACTTTAAAATTAAGGTTAACTATGTATCAAATTGCATTTTTACGATCAGCTTTAGCTGTTTCAAGGAAATGTGTAGCTATTACAGGTACACAATCCTTTATCCGGACATCTAAAATCCAGAAAGCTTCAAAATCTGGCAAGTGTGGAGAGAGACGGCAGTGCAAGTCGGGCAGGCGTGTGGGGGAGACTGGCAGTGCGAGTCGGGCGGGCATGCGGGAGAGACCGGCAGTGCGAGTCAGGCAGGCATGGGGAAGGGACCGGCAGCGCGAATTGAGCGGGTGAGTCGGAGGGAGATGGCAGCACAACTGAAAGGGGGTGTGGGTGGATACGGCAGCACAATTCAGGTGGGTTTAAATCTGGCTTTCCGAAATCAGGAAAAATCCAAAATTTGGCACTGTCCCCCAAAGGTTCTGGATAAAGGATTTTGTACCAGTACTTGGAAGTCTGATATGGATTTTTGGGGATGCAAAGATGGCATATTGAAATGAGATCTTATATTCCTCTTGAAAAAATAATTTGTAGTTTACAAGTGATAAATACCACTTTTTTTTAAAATATGAACCCCTTGTCTACATGTTGGTTTGAAAATTTAATATCTCAATAGCTCATCCTAGTGATGGATCTCTGTTTATGGCGGTTGATTTGAATTTATATATCTATTTTATAATCTTTTCTTTCTTATGGGTACTTGAGAGGGAGGGATTAGGTTTATATATATATATATATATCTATATATATATATATAGATATATATATATACATATATATATACATATTGTCATACCCACACTCCTGTTCGGCTCCGAATCATGGGTCCTCTACCAGCATCACCTACGGCTCCTAAAACGCTTCCACCAGCATTGTCTCCGCTCCATCCTCAACATTAATTGGAGCGACTTCATCCCTAACGTTGAAGTACTCGGCATGGCAGAGACCGAGAGCATCGAATCCACGCTGCTGAAGATCCAGCTGCGCTGGGTAGGTCACGTCTCCAGAATGGAGGACCATCGCCTTCCCAAGATCGTGTTATATGGCGAGCTCTCCACTGGCCACCATGACAGAAGTGCACCAAAGAAGAGATACAAGGACTGCCTAAAGAAATCTCTTGGTGCCTGCCACATTGACCACCGCCAGTGGACTGATATCGCCCCAAACCATGCATCTTGGCGCCTCACAGTTCGGCGGGCAGCAATCTTCTTTGAAGAAGACCACAGAGCCCACCTCACTGACAAAAGACAAAGGAGGAAAAACCCAACACCCAACCCCAACCAACCAATTTTCCCTTGCAACCGCTGCAACCGTGTCTGCCTGTCCCGCATCGGACTTGTCAGCCACAAACGAGCCTGCAGCTGACGTGGACATTACCCCTCCATAAATCTTCGTCTGCGAAGCCAAGCCAAAGAAAGAAGTCAGTGAATTGAGGGTTATGGGTGGGGGGGGGGGGGGGGGGGAAGGCAGATGGGTGGAGCTGACTCCACGGCCAGATTGGCCATGATCTTACTGAACAGCGGAACAGGCTTGATGGGCCAAATAGCCTACTCCTATTTATTATGTTCTACCTCCTATTCGTTATTCAGTACAGTAAAACCTAGCTCAGTGATGTGACCATTTGCAGTTACAACATTTATTTCTAAAGGCATTAAGTTGATTATTTCTTTCATTTTGTTTTTCTGTTAAAACAGATGCACAGAAGATGGCTGTCCACATAAAAAATTCTTTCACACACGTTATTTGATGAGAATGCGTCTTACACCAGATTGTTCAAAAATGCTGATATCAACGTCATCTGGTTATCTTCTGATTCTTCATGACCTTGATTTAACCCAATCTCTGGAAGTATCTGCTTGTCGTAGTTTGAGAGGAAAACGTTCTGCTTCAAGTACAGGTTCGTTCAGTGAGCATAAAATGTGATACTTGCATAAATATTACGGTATATTCATAGAACCTGATTTTATGAATCAGTAAAATAGCTTTCAAATGTTCTAGATAGACCCATAGAACACTACAGCACTGAAACAGGTCCTTTGGCCCATCTAGTCTGCTTTGTCTCATTGATCTGCTCCTCATGGTCCTCAATACCCTTTCTATCAACGTACCTGTCAAAAATGTTTTTAAATGTAAAAATTGAGCCTACATTCATCACTTCAGCTGGCAGCTTGACCCAGACTTTCACCACTCTGTGTGAACAGGTTCCCTCTCAACTTTCCCCTTCACTCTTAACGCATGTCCCTTGGCTTGTATCTCATTGAACCTCTGGTAAAAGCTTGCTTGTATTTACTATATACACCTCATAATTTCATACACCTCTATCAAATCTCCCCTCATTCTTTCATGCTCTTGGGAATAAAGTCTTAACCTGTTTAACTTTTCCCTGTAACTCAGTTCCTCAAGTCCCAGCAACCTCCTAGTAAATCTCATCTGCACTCTTTCCATCTTATTGATATCTTTCCTGCAGTATTTATTATTGAATAGTGCGCTATGGAAAATGTATTAATTTACAAATCATTTTCACTAAAATTTTCTGTTCTCTGAAGATGTTCAGAGGATGGAAAGGTTGCTGCTGTGGTAAAATTGTTCAGAATTGAAAGGAAGAAACCCTGATGTAGTTTGTGGGAAATTTGATGGGAAAAAGTAGAGAGTCTGAAAGCAGCGTGAGAGCGTACAGTCAGTCAATCTCGGGCAGTCAGTATGGAATTGTGAAAGAAAGGTAGTGACTGACTCCTGAGTCAGGAGAAGTGGCCCCTGTTCATACCAACCATCATGTTTGTCACATTTATCTGCATTAATTTTATATTTGATTCTGCCATGCTCATTTAAGTACTCGTCAAGATGCCTTTTAAATATTGTCAGAGATCCTTCCTCCAATATCTCCTCTGGCAGTTAATTCCATCTATTAACAACTCCAGTTTATCCCTCAGGTCCCCTGTAAACTTCCTCTGTCTCACACACTAATGCTCTCTAATTTTAGCCAAGGAAACAAACACTGGCTATCTCTCTTAGTGATGTCCCCTGTAATTTTGTGCATCTCTATTATGTCACTTCTTAGTCTCATTTTGGTCCAGCGAAAAAAAAATCCAGACTGTTCAGTCTCTCCTTGAACTCAAGCCTTTCAATGCAGACAACATCATTCTGAATAATTTCAGTTTCCTCTCTAACTTAATCAAGTCTTTACTACAGTCTGGTGACCTGAATTTCACACTACAGGAACTCCCCAACTTGCATCCATAATTGGGACTGAAAGATCCGTCGTATCTCAAACTAGATGATAACAACTTTAAGCTTCCTAAATTTGTCGATCAATCTTGGCGAATATTTCCACATTCTGGTCCATGTTTACCTTGTTGGTGTCCTGGGGTCCATAGGCTGGGCGTAGCCATCTTGATTCCTGTGGGCAGGCGCAAGTTTTCAGTTGGCGCATATTGGAGTTTGGTTGGTGTATGCACGAGTTAAGCGTCCTAACGAAATTGAATTGGTGCCCTTAACTCTCGCTCGTGCCAACCAAACTCTATTACGCGAACCTACCGCGCATGCACTAACTGAAAAAACTCATGTATGCGCACAGGAATTAAGATGGCTGTACCCAGCCTACAGACCCCAGGACACCGACTGGCAAGGTAAGTATGCACATTTTGGCTCTTGCATGGCCTGTATCACCCTGTTATAGTTTGTCAAATACAACATAATCTGTGTAAGTTGTATATTTTTTCTTTATTTGAAAAATATTTTCAGTCATGTGTGGATGAACATAAGTCGCTTAGGTAGCAAGTTGAGGAAAACCTGTACTCCTAGTTCAGTTTAGCCAATGTTTTAGAAAACTAACATGATGTCCCAACTCTTGTATTCAGTGATTTGGCTAATGAAGGTAAGCATGTCGTATACCAGTTGTTTTTCAAACTGCCCCCCTAAATTCACATTCCACCTTAAGCAATCCCAAGGTGATATGGGATGGGAAGGGAACGTTGAGAACCTCTGCTCTAGACTCAATTGTTACTGAAATATTTTGCTTGAGAAAAATTGTCATTGGCCCATTTCCTTTGGAATTATGAAACCGTGCACATGAGTCAACTAGGTACGATTAAAACAGTGGTTTTCAAACTTTTTCTTTCCAATCACATATCACTTTAAGTAATCCCTTACTAATTACAGAACACTTATGACATGGGGATTGCTTGGGTAAGGACACAATCGTCCACAGATGTTTTAATAAAGGATCAGTAAGTTTGTCATTGGCAATAAGGTTGGAGGTGTTGTCGATAGTGGGCAAAGTTATTGTAGGTCACAGCCGGATATAGACACGATCCAGAGTTCATCACAGAAGTGGCAGATAGAGTGCAATCTTTAAAAGTGTGAAGTGATGCACTTTTAGAAGACCGAACTTAAAAGCATAATAGTTGGTTGATGGCAGGATTCTTATCATGTGGGCTAACCACTGTAGCCATCAACAACAGTTGGCCAGAATGTTTCTCAAAAACCCACAGGGTGGGCGAGATCGATGGGCCTCCGCACCCCATTGCTGGTGGTAGTAGCATAGTTGTCCCGGGGTGTTAACTTGCCTTTCCACTGGCCTTGATCTCGCCGGGGGTTGTTCGTGGGGCTTGTTGATGTGATTTATGACACCACTGGTGTCCTTCTTCACTCTCCAGAGCATGTCTGCCTGAGCTGTTACCCTTCGAGGATCGCTGACATCCTTGTCCGTGACCAAGAATCGGAGATCCTCAGGCAAATGCTCTGGAAAGATTTGCTCAAAGAGCAAGCAAGGCTTGTGGCAAGCATCTCGCTCATTAAGGCAGATGGGGTCCTATCCCCCAATCTGTCCATGTGCAGCAATTGGGCAGTGTGCTCGCGATGGGAAAGCCCAAAAATGTGTGTTAGTAGCTCTTTGACGTCCATGTATTTGCCTTGCTCCAGAGGCTGCCGTAGGAAATCTTTGACCCTTGTTGCTGTGTTCTGATCGAGGGCACTCACAATGTAAAAGTAGCGGCTGTCGGCAGTGACACCAAAACGTTGGAAGCCTAAGAGAGACCACGTGGATGGTCATCTTTTGGTCCAACTGCCGGTTGGACCTGTCGGGGTCACCAATGTAGTGTACATGCTACGCAAATGTGGAGAAGAACGACACGCACACTAAAGTCTTGGAAAATGAGGCTGGTTTATTGTTCTGGCCATCGCACTTTTCTGGGCCCCACGACATCGGAGTGCTGTCCTAAGATTGGTTGCCATTCCCGCCAAAGTTCCCCATCTTCCCGCCGTGTGGAGGTCACCTGGGATGACAGCCAGTGTCACTCCCAGGTACGTGCGGTCATTGTGTTCATCAGCCATTTTGCGGGCTGGTGCATGTTTTTGCACGTGGGCTGCTGCACGATCCCATGAGTGTTTGACATTTTCACACTGAGTAAAAGATTCTAATGGCCTCCCCTATCTTTGTCTCTCACAATTATATGAGCTTCCATCTGAATCCCTTCCCCACCCCATCCTCTGATGCACCAATAAAAAAAATCAACCCAAGTTTTTCCAACCTCTTTTCGCTCAACAACCTGAGAACCCTCTTCTGCACTCTCTCAAAGGCCTCCACATCCTTCCTCCATTGTGATGATCCTGATTGCACACAAGAGTCAAAATGTGGCTGAGCCAAAGTTTTGCATTTCATGACCCAACTGATGAAGGCAAGCATGCCGTACACCTTCCTTACCATCCAATCTGTTTGTGTTGCCTCATTCTGGGAACAGTGAAACTATCGTACAATCCCTTGGTCATCAGCTTTTCTTTTTTTTTCACATTTCAAGTTTGTTGTCATTTATAGTGAGGCAAGTGAAAGGGTTTGTTTGTTGCTTTATCCAGAGAATCTTGTAGAATAAAACACAGACTATCAAGTAGAGTTACAGAGAGAGAAATCAGTTCAGATGAGGAAGGGCAATATTTTACTCGCTTGTGTGAGGTTTGATAGTCGTGGGAAAGAAACAAATTCTGCTGGTACTTGATTTCACACCTTTGAATCTTTTTCCTGACAGGTGGGTGGATGTGTGGTCAGGGTGGGATGAATTCTTTAGTACATTGGCTGCTTTTCCAAGGCATCGGGAGGTATAGGTGGAGGATTGTGTGATGGTGTGAGCATCAATGCTCTAAGTGCTCTGCAATTTACCATATAAATTATTTGGTGTATTTGACATTCCAAAGTGCAACACGTATTAAACTAGATTAAATACCATATGCTATTTTTCCATTTAAATTTCCAACTGAACTGTATCCTTTGACAAACTTCTGCACTATCCAAACTTCACCAATCTTCATTTGATCATTGTCAATCTCTTGGTCAAATGGGTTTTTCTTGCATTTTATTCCCAACATTTTAAATCTTTGCCTCTTGGTGCTTGAATTCCACTGATGGGAACACTTTCCTTGTTTACTGTATCGAACCTGTCATAATCTTGCACACCTTGATCCTTGCTCCAAATCTAATCCCAATTCCCCCAATTTTATCCTGTAACTAAAATCTCTATATCTTTAACTCTTTTTGACACTGTGAGTCCAACTGAGTTCCTCCAGCATTTTTTTTTAAACTACAATCACAACATCTACAGACTTTCATGTTTCAATTAAATCCCATGTCCCTTTAATCTATCCATAATTGTGGAACAAAACCCATTGAGCCTGAAATAAAATAATTTCCCAACCTTCAAACATTTTGTCAGATTTCTAGCATTTGTAAGGTTTTTTTTTAAATTTTCAATTGCAAGAATGTGTTTCAGACTTGGAAGTATTGAGGAGCAAAGGTCTGGAATAAAAGAAAATGAGGGAGATTTAATTAAAGTGCATGAAATTGTGAGGTACATTGAAAGGGTAAACAGCATTGATGTGATTTTTCTCAACAAAAACATCAGAAATGAGTGGGTATAGATTTAAACCAATGATTGGAGGTTTGAAGCAAGTGGGGAAAAAAAAATAATTTCGCTTAATGAACAGTGAGGGTCTGGAAATCACTCTCTGATGTGATGGTGGAAGCAATAAATCTTCAAAACTAAACAAAACTAGATGAACCTTGAGTTGTAACCTGCAGAATAGGAAGTCAGGTTAACCTGAAGCCCGTGCCTGACAAAAATGGTTCATATGCTTGATGGGACTTGCCAATGGTACTGCATTGTTTTTTATTCATAACACCAGGATTATGTCTATCATGTTTCTCATGTTACATATTTCTCAGATCAACAATCATCGTTTATTAATTTATGAAGTATATCTAAGAAATAAAAGAGGAGACAAATTGGGGACCTGCTATTAAAATGCCTATCTTTTTTCTCTAGATTTGACTTTGTCTTCTTGCAACTTGCCAGGTTTACACTCCCAAAGTCATCAGTCAGGTACAACCTGGAGCTCTGAGAAAAATCCATCACAGTCTTCTGCACTTGCTGATAGAAAAGGTAATAGAATAAATAAGAAGTGAGAAAATATTTGCTATTGTAGGTCCTGTACTGTAAAATATTGATGCTTTTCCAATTATCATTGCAGTTTCACTGCATTGCCTTTCATTGAAAATGTTCCAAGTATCTCTTCTTTGAGTGCATGTTCACATGCCTGAGAGTTGAGATCTGAACCTTAGAGTGGCAGAATGGTGCAGTCAGGTAATGATCTTGATTAACATCTGTCCAGGTGACAGCTTGGTGTCCTTATTGATATTTTCATGTATTTGTCATAGAATAGATAGAATTACTTTAATAGATATAAAGTAATTAATGGAAATATGAGAATATATAAATTTGTAGATGACACTAAACTGGGTGGCAGTGTGAGTTGGATGACTTGGACAGTTAAGTAGAATGGGCAAATCGTTTTGTTCAGCACCTTTGCTCTGTATGCTGCAATACCAGGGTCTCCCAGTGGCCAACCATTTCAATCCTGCAACCAACTCCCATGCTTACATGTCTGTCCTTGGCCTCATGGACTGCTAAACCGAGGGAACCCACAAATTGGTGGAACAACACCTTGTATTCCATTTGGGGACTCTCCAAGCAGATGGTGTCTGTCTCTCCTCCCTCTCTCTCCAGGAGTTGTGATTTCATATTGTCATTCTTGAAGACATTGGTTATGATGGAGCACTTGGAATTGTGCTAGTATGCTGAAAAGGATACAGAAACAATTGACAAAGATGTTACAGGGACTGAAGGGTGTGAGTAGTCAGGAGATGCTAAATAAGCTAGGATTTTTTTTCTTGTCATAGTCTTTTTTTCCCTGGGTAGGGGAGTCGAAAACTGGAGGGCATAAATTTAATGTAAGAGCGGAAAGATTTAAAAGGGGCCTTATATTCATGGAGGTAGTTAAATGTGAAATAAGCTGTCACAGGAAGTGGTAGAGGTGAGTACAATTAAAATATAAAAAAATATTTAGCCATGTACATGGATAGGAAAGGGTTAGAGGGATATGATCTAAATGCAGGCAAATGGCACTAGTTCAGGTAGGCACCTTCGTTGGCATGGACAAGGTGTGTCGAATAGCTTGTTTCTGTGCTGGGAAACTCACCCTATCTACATGGACTGGTTTATCAATATTTAAATCTTATTTAAATTGTGGACATTGCTTAAGGACCCTCGGTATTTAACCTCAAATTGTATGTGGAACTGAACATTTTGTGATCACTACTCCCACAGGGGATTCTTAACCACATCTTTTTTATTAATCTTACCTCATTGCACATTCAACAATTGGGTAGGTGGGAAGAGATTCTGGTTTCTGAGATTCCATGTAATTGTTTATTGCAGGGAGAATTGATTATAAAGTTAATGAGGTTACACAGATTCCAGGTGTGATCTCTTCAGAGTCAGAAATGTACAGCATAGAAACAGGCCAATCACCTCAACATGTCCACACGAAGCAGAAGCCACTAATCCCATCAAGCACTAGGAATGTAGCAGTCTATGCCTCATCTGGACATTTAAATGCTCTCAGCAACTCAACCCAGGTACTTGCCACTCTCTAAGTGAAAAAAGGTCCTCTTATATCCCCTCTGAATCTCTTTTCTTTACCATTAACCCATGCCCACTTCTTTATTTACTTCTGGAGTTTGGAGAGGTTTCCTGCAGTCTACCCTATCTATTTCATTTTTATTATCACATGCACTGAGTTTCTTTTGTAAGCAAGATTCAGGATTACTATTGTCATGTAATACTGTAGAACATGTAATATTCCTCAAAATTGCCCTGCCTGTCACAAGACAAAGTCATCATTAGTGTTGCCCGGAGCCCTTACTGTGTCTCCTCCAACACTCCTATAGCCTCTGCACCCCCACAGACTTCAGTTCAATCCATCAGCAACCTAAGCTCCAGATCCAAACCTCCAGCACAAACAGGAAGTCTTCAGCAGTTGAGGACCCTTTGGGAGCCCTTCTTCCCCTCAGCACCCTCTCGAATCCTGGCTCTAATACATGGTTCCCATGAGCAAGTCTCCAGCAGCCCAAAGCCTGTTTGGGTTTTTCAGCCACTGGGTCCCTTGCTGGTTCACTGCTGTGGTTACCATCCTGCAGTTCAGCTAGTCATTCAATACATTGTACAGCAAGAAAAGCAGTGCAGAATTTTAGAGAGAGATCAGTAAATGCTCAGCAAAGGCAATGAAATTTTGTGTGTATGATGTTCATTCAGTCTGATAATGACAGAACAGAAACTGTCATTGAATCTGGTGGTATGCAATATCACACGTGAATTTTCTTCTGGAAGTTTGGGGGGGGGCGGGGTAGGTGAGGAGAGTGTGGCCAGGGTGGGATGTCTTTTAATGTGTTGGCTACTTTCCCAAGGCAGTAGGAGGTGTGAATCGAGCAATGGGGTTGGGGTGGGATCTGCATTGGTTTGAGATGTACTACCTTCTCTGATCTCTACCCTTTCTCATTGTTCATCAACATTCCTTACTGCCCAACTATTTACTTTGCATGTCCTTCCCCTATTTGATTTCCCATAAAGTATCAGCTTGTTAAAAACTAAATTCCATCTATCAATGGTCTGCAACCTTCCTAACTATTCACATTACCACTGGTTTTTGTCATCAGGAAGGTTAATATTTATATCTCCTCCATTCATGACCAAGCTATTGGTATATATCACAAACAGCAAAGACCCAGCACTGAGCCCTATGGTACATCACATACTCCTAAACAGAAAACACCAATCCACAGCTATTCTCTGCCTCCTATCACCAAAACAATGTTGGAATCCAATTAGCCAGCTGTCTTGGATTCCAAGTACCACTTTTTTTTCTTTTGCATTAACTGTGAATGTGAATTTTTGATCCTTTATTCATGATCTCTTTCTGCACTGCAAATATTTTATGTCTGCTATTGTAGTTGGTGTATCTTATGTACTGGTTTGGCTGCAGCAAGAAAGAATTTTGGTGCATATCTACATTGTTATTGTGTATATTACAATAAACACATTACCTTGTGCACCACCCTACCATATGGACCTTCTCAGGTGACTTTTTAAAGTCCACGTAGACCACATTTACCACTCTGCTTTCATCAATCATTTTGGTGATTCAGGAAAAGGATTGAAAGTTTAGTGGCATAGTTCCAAGATAACAATCTCTCAGTATTATTTGATGAAGGGGATGATTGTTGATTTTAGGAGAAGGGGCAGAGTCCTCACCCTGTCCAAATTAATAATGCTGAAGTTGAAAGAGTAGATATCTTCAGGTTTTTTTTAAATATTTTATTTTTGATTTTCCAAAACTCTTACAAATCCAAACAACACGATTTCTTTCAGCAATAGTACATAACATATAGAGTTTATTCACCCCGCCCCTCCCTCTCACACCCTATTAAAACAAAGACAAGATTACCGAATTTTCACTTATAAATTGGGTAAAAATATTTTTGTATAATGCACACACGCATATAACACATGGGTGTAATATTCTAAATTCTGACTGGCAAAAGCAATTTGCATTTAAATGGGACATTTGACAAAGCACATGCCAGTGTCTGCCACAGTTGATCTCCCACAATTAGCACCCAATCAATTTCCCCCAGAGGTGTCAATCTCCAATTATATAAATGATATCCTGCTGCAACAAATTACAAGCTTTGGAGAGGAATCAGTTGATAGATTGAATGCAGGCTTCATATAACCATTTACGGAGCGGAAACAGACCATGTTGGCCTTTCAGATTTGAGCAGGATTTTAATTCTAATGTTGTCTGAAATCAGAGGAATTTTATATATTAATCTCCTCCCTCATGGATGGGTGCAGTGCTCTAGCCAGAATGTCCTGTTTATAGGAATACCATGAGATTCACTACAAAGAGATATTCCCAAAATCAAAATTTTCCATGCCCACTATAAATTGTGCCCATTCTTTCATTGCCACTATTATATTCTCATACTCACTATAATCTTCCCACACTTGCTATAAATTGCCAGCGTGTCTTTCCCACGGCCGCTATTAATTGTGCACATTCTTTCAATGCTGCTGTTATAGTTCCATGCTCGCTACAAATTGCCGGTTTGACTTTCACGCGCCTGCTATTAATTGTCAGTGTTCTTTTAACATGTAAAAATATTCTCATATAACACACATACGCATGTAATGTGCAGGGCTGGGGGGGGGGGGGGGGGGTACCTGGTTTGTAAAATGCGCATATAAAGTAATACAGTATATAAATTAAACAAATACAATTAACCGAATAGCAATAAAGTCATAAACCCTTAAGGAAACTTGAGAAAAACCCAAAGAGACCTAAAATAAAGAAAAGGAAAAAAAATACAAGAGCACATCATCTGTGCCACGACTTATTGATCTCACTCATTGATCTCAATTATTTCACTACTGGCTCAAATGGTTGTATTTTCTTTATTCAGAAGGGGTATAATTATATCTGCATACCAATGTGTTGCAAATAGGGTTGCCACACCCTAAAAAGTGTCCTATTTCTTCCTTTAATTGAATATGATTTTCTCCAGCGGAATACAACTCTGAATTTCCATATTCCATCGTGTAATATTTAGTTGGGAGTCGGACTTCCACGTGACTGCTGTATGCTTCCTGGCTACTGACGAGGCGACCTTCACAAACTGAATTTGGTATTTGGATGTCTAAAACTAATGTCCATAATGTTTCCCAGAAGGTACAATTCCAGATCCTGTGGAAAATCCACCTTTGTAATTTTTTTCAGAATGCCCCCTATGTCCTCCCAGATCAATTTTAAGTTTATTGGTCTTCCCAGAAGGATCTCATCTTTGTATACAGCGATACCTAAAGAACATTTCCAAAAATTCTGATTTAGATTTATGAAGTTTTTGTGGTGTGAGGTATAGTTGATGCTGGAAATAGTACTGCACCAGTCTGTACCTGTACACATGTCTAACCAGCACCGCTTGTGGTTTGTTGTGCCCAAGTCTGTCTCCCACCTTTCCCTCAATTTGTGTAAGCCTGGCTTCGGGCCCTCACTTTGGTATAGGAGATACATCATAGAGATGAACTTGCGTGCATTCCCCTTTGAATTAGAATCTCCATGTCACTACACATGGTCCTAAATTATCCCTTAAGAATGATCTTAGCTGAAGATAGCAGAAGAAAGTTCTATTAAACAAATCATATAGCTGTTCAGATGATATAAGCTGCTCTTTCTCATAACAATCCTCAATACACCTGATCAAGGTTTCCAGGATCTTATTACCTAAAATCACGGGTATTAATTTGTTCTGGGTCAAGGGCACTTTAGGAGATATCCTCACTTTTATTCCGATACATTGATTTATTTTTTGCCGTGTTTTAATATGAGGTTATCTGTTTTCTTTGATATCAATTTAGTATCCCATTTATAGATAAACTCTCCTGCTATCTTTTTTCCTACTACATTACCACCTCCCTCAAAGAATGAGGTGATGAACCTTGACTGGGCTGCCCAATAATATATTTTTTTAAATCCGGCAATTTTAGACCTTCCGATTTATAATCCCAAGTCGACTTTTCAATAGAAATTCTAGCCATTTCACCATTCCACAAGAACTTTCTGACACATCCATTGAGCATCTTAAAGAAGTCCTGGGGCAATGGAATGGACAAGGACTGAAATAGATATTGTAGTCTTGGTATCACCTTCATTTTAATGTAATTAACTCTGCCCACTAAAGTTATGGGCAGGGTTCTCCATCTACCAAAGTCCTCCTCAATCTTCTGGAACAAAGGGAGATAATTGAATTTATATAAATGACGTAAATTCTTATCTACTTTTATCCCCAAATATTTAATGCCCTCTTGCAGCATTAAGTTGGTATTGTCTATAATCCCCCTTTGCATGATTTCACTCTTATCCAGATTTATCTTATATCCAGAGATCTTGCCATAATCCTCTAGTGTGGACCTCAGCCTGGCCAATTACCCATTTCTCCCCAGGTCAGTCAAATTGATTTTATGCTCCTCCTGACCCACTTTGAACCCCTTTATGTCTGGATCCTGTCAGATGGCTTCTGCCAGTGGTTCAATAGCTAGAATAAATAATGCTGGGGACAGAGGGCATGGCATCCCTGCCTACTGGAGCTACCCAGCAGGAACACTGGAGATATTTCCCCATTTTAATAATTTTAGTTTGGAGTTTATGATAGTGTCCTTAACCAATTGTCCCAATCCAAATCTTTCCAGTACTTTGAATAAGTCCCAATCCAGTCTGTCAAAAGGCCTTCTCTGTGTCCAGAGCTACAGCCATGCCTGAATCTACCTCTGACTGTGCCAGATGCGCAATATTCAGTAATCTACATATATTTTCTGCCGATTGTCTCTTTTGTCCAAATCCATCTTGATCTCGATTTATTAACTTCAGTAAATATTGTGCCGATCTATTGGCCAATGCTTTTGGAATAATTTTATAATCTGCATTCAATAATGAAATAGACCTATTCCACCACCTTCATATTAAGGGGCATTAAAAGATCCTCAAACTCTATAAAATTCAGCAGGGAACCCATCTTTCTCCAGTGACGTTAATCTGCAATAAGCCCAGGGCTTTCTCAGTCTCCTCTCTAGAGGAGGGGGCACTCAGCTCCTCTCGTTCATCTTGATCAAACTTGGTAGTTCCAATGTAAGCAAGGAATTATCTATTTTAGTGGTGTCTTCCACTGAAACTTTTTAAATGTTTAATTTAATCATCTTTGGTTTAGATGAAATCTTGTCTCCCTCCCTTCCCCCCCCCTCCCCCAATTTGAATCTCATTGATTGTTCTTGAGACCTCTTCCACCCTCACCTGCCAAGACTTTTATGGTCCCTTCCCCCCCCACCCCCCCCCCCAACTCATAATACTGTTGATTAGATCTCAGGATCATTTTATTTAATCTTGCATGTTGGCATTGAGTTGTATTTGAGCTTTTTGTTCATTAAATTCCTATATTTATCCTCAGAGCCTGATTTTTTTTTTGTAATTATTTATTGCACTATGAACCATTTCAACCAATATATTTACCAATATGTAAAAGTAGAAGACACATCTTTCAGTGTCATCTTCTTCTCTTCTCTGTATCTGTATATCTTCATCCTTCTTTGATGAGCTGCTTCTGATTCCTTGCTGGGCCTCCAGCTGCTGTGTCTCCTGCTGTTGGGCCTCCCGCTGCAGGCCGACCCACTGCTGGGCCTCCCGCTGCAGGCCGACCCACTGCTGGGCCTCCCGCTGCAGGCCAACCCACTGCTGGGCCCCTGCTGCAGGCCGACCCACTGCTGGGCCTCCTGCCGCAGGTCAACCCCTGCCGGTCGCCCCGTTGCCGCTCATCCTCTTCCCGCCCTTCATTCTCTTTCTCACCACTCTTCTTCTTTCTTGTTTGCTTTCCCCTAGCTGAACGCCCGATACTGGGCGCCTCTCAGCTGGCCACTCCTCAGCTGAGTCCCCCTCCCACCGGCGTTAACCTTTTCTTTTACTTGTGCACTGCGCAACTTTTCTTGGCTCTGAGAGCAATTTTTGAAGTCCGCCGGTCAGGAGGATACCGCTCCTTTGGGAACTCAACAACTTCGGAGATCAGCCGCTCCCCTCCACGGTGGCTCTCTGCTCTGACGTGCAGGTAAGGCCTTCTTCTTTCTTCTCCAGTGATTTTCCTTCTTCCCTTTTCTCTGTTATTTTTACTTTCTCTCTTTTGGGTGCCATCTTCTGTCTCTTCTCTGTAACTTTATCTTTCTCTTCCTGTATTTTATGTTTATTGAGCTCTGTTTTTTCAAACTTTTTTTTTCTCTGGAGAGGTCAGGTTCCACTTGACCAGCCACTACTCCATCATGTGACTCCCCTCCAGAGCCTGATCTTTGATAGTCTTTTTCCAAATCATTTATTTCTTTCATATACCTTTTTAATACCTTTGGTATATCCAATTATCTGGCCCCTTAAATAAGCCTTCAGTGTATCCCATAGTAGGAAACTATTGGCAGAAGAGGCTCAGTTTGTCTTACTTCAAGTTCCTGAAAATAAATATGATCTGACCTGAGCTCAAATGTTGACATGACAGTCAAGCAAGTGCACCAACATCTCTACTATCATTGAAAACTCAGGATGTTCAGTATGTCACCCCTGTACACAACACCTTCTAAAGGTGCACCATCAAAAGGGTGCTGTTCTGGAAGATTAGAAGAAGTTACAGAAGGTAGTGAATACAATTCAGAACATAACACGAGCTTCCCTCCTCTCCAATCACTCCATCTACATCTACTGCGTTGGAGAGGCAGCCAACACATACTGAAGCGCCCATCATACCCCAGACACACTCTCTTTTCCCTCCTCCCATCAGGGAGAAGGCTTGAGTGTGAAAGCACACATTAACAGCCTTGAAGCCGGTTTCTTCCCCACAGCCATCGTCCCTGACCAAACCCTGACAATGTTTTCATGCTGGTATTGATACTAATTAATCTTTTCATTGCAATCCTAGACGTGGTAAGTTGTGCTCTTTCAACAGCAGTATGAATGTTGGAGAAAATTATCAGAGTGTTTGAAGAAGAAACTTTCTTCCTATATGAGGTGTTTTGTGACAAATAAACTTAAAATTGATTTCCTCAAATAACAATTTAATTAGCGAGATGGTTTTGATAAAGTTTCTGTATTGGGAGAATTCTGCATATTGGAAATTTTTTAAATAAAA
The DNA here is from genome assembly GCF_036971445.1 of Narcine bancroftii. Taxonomy (NCBI): domain Eukaryota; kingdom Metazoa; phylum Chordata; class Chondrichthyes; order Torpediniformes; family Narcinidae; genus Narcine; species Narcine bancroftii. The sequence continues at coordinate 186,901,315 of NC_091471.1, read as the reverse complement.
TAATTGTGTTTTACAGTTGGAAGTCCAAGCAATAGTCTTGAAGTTTTAGCACCACAGATTCCTGCAGAAAGAGATCGAGGAAACTGTATTACATCATTACAGCTTCATCCCAAAGGCTGGGCTGCATTAATTCGGTGCACAAGCAACAGTGATGATCAAGAGGTTCGTGGACTAAATGTCAGATGTTTTAATTTGATTAATAGTACATCACAGTCATGTTAGCTGTGTCCAGATTGTGTACAGGTTTCTCTGAGGCCCACCCATAGCAGGTGAGATAGTAGGCTTTGATTCCCAGATTGTGTCATATTATCTGATTCGCCTTCCTGAAGGGTTTGTTCATGCCATATAACCATATAACCACTTAACAGCATAGAACAGGCCAGTTAGACCCTACTAGTCTATGCCATAACAAATCCACACCCTCCTAGTCCCACTGACCAGCATACCGCTCCAGTCCTCTCCTATCCATGTAACTATCCAGTCTTTCCTTAAATGTAACCAATGATCCCGCCTCGACCACGTCTGTCAGAAGCTCATTCCACATCCCCACCACCCTTTGCGTAAAGAAATTTCCCCTCATGTTCCCCTTATAATTTTCCCCCTTCAATCTTAAACCATGCCCTCTAGTTTGAATCTCCCCCACTCAGAAACTGGGAGCTCACAGTCCAGGGGCTGTGATAGCTCACGAGGTGCTTCATCTTTTTCCCTTCAGAAGCATAGAAGGCCTTGAGCTTGTTGGGAAAAGGTATATTGCAGTTAATGATGCTCCACTGCTTTGTGTTATTGGATATGAAGGTGTGCAAGCTCTGCCACACCTATAGAGCATTTGTTTGAGACACTATGTTCAGGAATTGTCTCTGCATTGGTGTCGGCCTTCCAGAGATTGTACCTGGACTTCATGTATTTCTGAATCTTCTGATAAGAATGCTCTTGATTCATCCATGGATTCTGGTTAGGATACATCTGTTAGTCTTAGTAGGGATACACTCAGCCATGGTCTTTCTGATAAAGTTAGTAACCACTGTGGCACATTCATTTAGGCCTATCGCTCTGCTCAAACGTGGTCCAATCTTCTGACTCCAGAGAGTTGCGAAGCCAGTTTTCTGCCTCCCAAGACCATCTCTGTACAGTCTTCACTGCTGGTTCTATGCACTTTTGTTTCTGTCATTTGTGCAGGAAGGAACACAACCAGGTGGTCTGACTTTCCAAATGGAGCAGTAAGCATCTGTGATGGTAGTATCGTTGTGATTGAGAGTATTCGAACCTTTGGCGTTGCAGGAGATGTGCTGGTGGTAGTATGGGAGTACCTTCTTTAAGCTGGCCTGGTTTCAGGTCACTGACATAACTCATGGGCCATTGACTGAAATTTTAGAATCATAGTAGAGGACTGAAATGGGGTCTTTTGGCACACCTCATCCATACTGACTGTGATTGCATCCTCTGGTGATTCAATTTGCCCACATTAAGTCAGTATCTCTCTATACCTTTCCTATTATCTTCAATGCTTGCATCAAAAGATAAAACAACGATATACCCTTGTGAACTCCCACAGGCCCCGGCAAGTCTTTGCTCCCAGTCTCCGAGGCTGTCATGAGCAAAACCTTCAGGAGGTTGAATCCTCAAAGTATCAGGCCCATATGAGACACTGGTTGAAAAAGGCATCTAATATAAAGATCCTGGTCACTTTGGTCACAACCACACTCCTACCTTCAGGTAGAAGGTACAGATGCCTAAATACCAGCACTTCTGGTTTCAGGAATTTTTTTTTTTCCAATGGCTATTTGACTCTTCAACCTTTCCTTGTTCCACTAATCATGGACTGCTCCAACATCACAGACAACTCTTTGCGTTATTGTAATGCCACTGTTTTATTGTGGTAACTATGAATATTTATTAACCTCTTTTTTGTGTATTTGTTATCTTTTTTATTTAATATTTTAATAAATTGTTTTCTTTTCATGAAGTATCTATTTGGCTGTGCCATACAAGAATTTTGGTGCATATGTCCATTGTTCAATGTATATGACAATAAACATTATCATCCAAGTATATAGAACAAGAAATAGGAGCAGGAGAAGGCCGTGTAGCTTATTGATCCTGCCCTGCTTTCTCATAAGATCATGGCTGAACTGGTCATGGACTCGCTCAGTTCCAACAACCTGCCTCTTCCCCTTAACCCTTAATTCCCCTATGATGCTAAAATCTCTGTCTTGAAACCTTTAAGGAGGTTGCCTCTACTCCTTTCTTGGGATGAGAATTCCACAGATCTGTTATTCTCTGGGTAAAACAATTCATTCTTATCTTAATCCTAAATCTACTCCCCTGAATCTTGAGGCTTTGTCCCCAGAAATGTCCAAAATAATTTTAAACATTGTAATTTTATTTGCCTCCACCACCTCCTCTAGCAACTTGCCACTCTGTGAAAATTTGTCCCTCAGATCTCTAAATTTCTCACCTTGAACTGTGCTTCCTAATTTTACACACCCCTTGCCAAGGAAAAAGAATCTGACTATCCTATCTATCCCCCTCCTAATTTTATGAACCTTCATAAGGTCACCCGTCAGTTACAATGAAAATAAATCCGCCTATCCAATATCTCCTTATAACAACAGCCCTGAATTCAAGAACCTGGTGAATCTCTTCTATGCACTCTATTGCTACCAAATCCTTCCGCTGGTGGTGACCAGATAACCACACAATTCTCAAAATGCTGCCTGATCGATGTTTTGTACAGCTGCAACATGGCCCAACTTGTATATTCCATGCCACACCCAAGGAAGGTAATCATACAGATGTCTTTTTCACTATTCATCTGTGTAATCCCTTTCAGAACTATGGACTTGCATCTCAAGGTCTCTGAGATATCACTGCTCCTCAGACAACTCGTTTACAGTATATGTCCTACCAAAATTTGATGTTCAAAGTGTATTACCTCACTTGCCTGGATCAAATTCCATCTGCCACCCTGCCTAACTTTCCATCTGATCTGTGTCTTGTTTTGTTAGATGACGTTCACTATTAATGATTCCACCAGTTTTTGTGTCTTCTGCAGTTTTAATCAAACCACCTACATTATATTATAAAGGACTCTGCACTGATCCTGCAGTACACCACCTGCTTTTTTTTAATTAAAAATTAAGACGTTTATGCCCACGTCAAGTTTAAGTTTACTATCATCGATTGCACAGATACAACCTGATGAAACAGTGTTCTCCGGTCCTCGGTGCAGAACACCAAGACACAACTAGACATAACACATATAAAGACAAACAATACACATGCATGACAAGTATTTCACCTATACAAATAAAAAATATTGTTCTGTAAATATTAGTCTTGGATGGTTAGTGTGAGCGGTTCCTTTGGTCATGCAACAAAACCTAAATAATATTTAGTGAAAGTTTAATAAATGGCAAGTATAATTCCATGAAGGGTTCAATAAGACAGTCACTGCTGCCATCATTTGTTTTATATTTTCAGAACATGTTCAGTTCCTCCAAACTAATCCCACTAACCTACCTCTTCAACCTTTTTCCATTTAATAAGACTTGACTTGTAGCCTACCATTAAATTCCCTTCTTTCCAGCCACTTACTTTGTCTTTTGAAATTCATTTTATTTCAAAATGTTTCCAGTTGGGTTAAAAATTATTGACTTGAAAACTGACAGACGTCTAAAGTATTTCCAGCATATTTCATCTTCAGATTTCTAGCATTGGCAAAGTTCTATTTCAGTCCTTTTTTAGGTTGTTTTAAGAACATGAAAGAGGACCTCCAGATGCTGCCCAACCTACTGAGTGTTTTTCCAGTATTTGTTCTTTTTATTGGAGAAGCCCGGTAATCATTTGTGTTTGTTTTTTAACCAGTGGACTTGCATCTATGAATTTCAAGATGGGCCTCCAGTTCGGACATCCTCTCCTCGTTGCTCTCTTTGCCTCACACACTACATTGAAGAAGCAAACGTGGGCCGTGGTTACATTAAGGAACTCTGCTTCAGTCCAGATGGCCGACTGATTTGTTCACCATTTGGCTATGGAATTCGCTTGTTAGGCTTTGACAGCCATTGCAATGAATTGTGTGATTGCTTACCAAAAGAAGCAATTACATTGCAGGAGATCAGAACTATTTATTCACACAGTGATGTAGTGCTTACAACAAAGTTTTCACCCACTCATTGTCAGCTCGCCTCTGGGTGCCTTAATGGGCAAGTGTATTTATACCAGCCCAAATTTTAAATAACCAGGATTATTTGCAGGTTGCATTGAACACAAATATTCATAATTAGTTTTGATCTGTAATTAGTGAAACATTTTGCAATTGTTTTAAGATATTTGATGTCATCCTTGAATCCAAGTGGCCCTTGGTTTACAGTGCACTACAGTAAACCAGTATTTGTATGTTATGAGACTTAACTGATGGGACAGTTTTTCTGCAGTAACTTCCTGTGAAGAATAGTCATTTTCCAATTTTGAGTGATTTCTAGCTACTGTTAATGTGGAGTTATATCAGCAATTTGGGTAAAATTTGTTAGCTTTGTTACTGTATATATAATCTTGCAAATGCAGTTTGGTTGTTGAATAATAAAATGTGTTAAATAAAAGCATTGGTACAAAATATAATAGATTTGACCTTGCGCTTAATTTCCTGTTTAAATGCAATATTAACCTAAGTATTGACTAACATTTCTACAGTGAGATAATGAACATAAATTATTTAACAGAAGATGCAAATATACTTTCTGAAATATTACAATTTTAAACACTGGTGTTAGAACAGCATGATATCCTTGATATTACCAATTCACATCACAATTGTTATTATATTTTAATAAAGTAATTAGAAAGATCTATACTTCATAATGTCTGTTTTCTTGTATTTGAAGCAAATTTTAATACCAAAGCTTGTGAATATTAATAGTTTTGATGTAGTCTGCATCAAGGACTTGACAAAAGCCAATTGCAAGTACACTGATCCAAAAAGGTAAAAATGGGTGGGATCCATGGTGAATTTTATTGTTTGCATTTAGAATAGAAATGGCCTACAATGTGCCAAACTGTACAAATCTACTCCACAATCAATCTAGTCCTTCCCCACCCTTCACAGTCCATAACCCCCTATTTTTGTTGCACCTATGTACCTATCTAAGAGCCTTAAATGTTCCTATTGCATCAGCCTCAACCACTGCACCTGACAATGTGTTCCACTATTGTGTGTTTATATAAAACAAATAACTACCTCTGACGTCTCCCCTAAACATAAATAGATGTCTTCTGATATAGGCCACTGCCTCCCTGTGAAAAAGGTGCTGTCTATCCACTTTATCTGTGCCATTCATAATCTTTGCACCTCTGTTGGGTTGCCTCTCATCCTCTTGCTCCAAAGTGAAAAGCCCTAACTTCCTCAACCTTTCATTTGAGACATGTTCATCCAGGCAGCATCCTAAATAAATCTCGGCACTCTTTCTAAAGCTTCCCCATCACTCCTATAACAAGGCAACCAGAACTGAACACAATACTCAAGTACGGTCAAATCTGAGTTTTATAGAGCTGCAACATTACCTTACAGTTCTTTAATTCAATCTCCTGACTAATGAAGGCCAGCACACCAAATGCCTCAACTTGCATGGTAACTTCCTGTCCATCAATTCTACTTGCACATCCTTCTGTCACAGAAAAGCAGCCAACAAATTAAAAGACCCATTTCACCCTGATCACATTCCCTTTCCACTTCTTTTAGACAAAAGATGCATGAGTTTGCAAATCAGCACCACCAGATTCAAGAACAGTTCCTTTCCTTCTGTTATCAGGCTCCTGAATGCACTGCCAATAGTCTTTCATTCTACCAAAACACCATAGTGTGAACCTTGTACTCTTTTAATTACGTTTCTCTGTAAGGAACTTGGATTGGTGGATAGCCAACATCTTCTTTCCAGGGTGACAATGGCCAACACAAGAGGACATCTGTTTCAGATGAGTAAAGTTTAGTTAAGGTGCCAGAGTTGTTTTTTTTTTGCACAGAGTGGTGGGTGCCTGGAATGCATTGATGGGGTGGTGGTGGAGACATACAAACTTAGATAGGCACATAGATGTAAAAAAAGTAGAGGATTATAGGTATGACAGCAGGAAAAATTAGATTGCTGTGGAGTAGGTTTCCATAAATTAGCACAAGATTGTGGGGTGAAGAGCCTATAATGTTCTGCAATGTTCTAGGGAGCCACAGAACATTTAAGAGGTGGGGGGGCTGAACAGACTGGAATCCTTAATAAGGAGGACCCAAGATATGTTGGGGGACATGAAAACTGAATGGATTAAACTTTTTGGGGGGAAGGCAAGGAAAGGACCTTACTGCTGCATAGTTATCAAGCAATGAGATTTTTTTCAAAGTTGGAGTCATTTGGAGAAAGCCAAGAATTACCTAGATAAATGTGGAAAGTTAACAATGTTTTTAGAGCATTCTTTGCTTCAACATGATTGTGTTTGACTGACGTGGAACCAGCTTTGGGTGTAAATTGGCTTCCAGGTAGTTTTCCTCTTTTGCCCTATCACCTTCATTTCCAGGGCGGAAAGGTTTTGCTCCCTATTTCTCGTATCCGCAAGTGCCTTCATTTTGCTTCGTTATTGTGATGGATAGCATCTGTCTCCTGCTAGCTTTTATTGAACTTATGTCCTGTTGATAATTTTCCATAAAATTTAAGATGATTTTTGAGCTTACCCTTGCAAGAAGTGCTTTTGTTTTATAATAGTTATTTTTTGTTACTTTCAGAAATATTTACCCACGAGTTCCTCAGCAAAAAAAGAAGCATTAGCAGTATTTGGTGGAATACTTATTGTATGGTTTCATTACATCTCCGCAAAACTCTTCTCTGCCCATGTGTTTGATATGTTTGAATACATTTTCAAATGAAACCCTGAGACCAAGCAAGCTGAAAAAAAATCATTGAGTCTGTACATAAAAAGAAGAAAGATAAATCCTTGGATTATTTCAAAACCCTTTGATATAATTTTGAGAGAAGGCCAATGCTCAAACTGATGATCACTGAAACGTCAGAGAAATTAGAAAAGGGTCTTCTTGCAATATGCAAGATAAGTGATTGATAAAAGTGGAAATGCTCATAACATCACTGAGTCACTTTTTCCTTTAGTGTCCATAATAATATTTGATGACATGAAATTAAATGACAAAGAAACTTTTCAGGCAACTCCTTAGTAATTCTACTTTCCAGTGTCCAAGGGACACTTAAAAACAATTTGTCATTTCATTATAATCCAAGAAATTTTCTTACAATTAGACAAATCCACTCTGCAAGGGAACAATGCTCTTTTGGCTTCTGCCAGATTCTGGAATGGAAATGAGCTGATGGAAGAGATGTTCATCAGAAGGATCCACACAGATACTAAGGGACTTACTATTTTCAAAGAAGTTAAGAATTACAATAAATGAAAACAGTATTCCATTCAAGAACATAGCTGCCGGTGCAACTGATGACGCTGCTTCAATGGTTGGACGATCCAGAGGGTTCACCATGCACCTGAAAAATGTTTTAAGGGAGCCATAGCCAAAAAAAAAGGTTGTCCATCAACTCACTAAGGTTCGGCCATAAGTGCGAATGTCTGAAACACATCAGCCCAACCATGATGCAGCTTTTTACTTTTCTACCCTCTCACCTGTGTTCCTTCCCCTGCCTCTGTTATAGACTTTGGACTATTTTATTTTTGACTGAGGAAAGGACTGAACCTAATGTGGAGGATTTGACAGCTGTTAGGAGCTGTAATAGTGCTGGGCTACCACTTTGACAGCTGTCAAAGTAGAGGAACAACATGCTGGAAGTCAGTGGGCTCGCAGGAGAGCAAGCCTGTGGGTTTTAACCTTTCCACAAATGGGGAGAGCTGGAGGCACACGCTGGACAGTTTAAAAAGCCCAGCGCTCTGGTTTTGAAGAGGTTAGTCAGTGGATTTGACTACAGACAGTCGATCTGACAGTGCATGTTCACCCGGCAGCTTCAGCAAGCCACATGCTGAGGTGCTTTGTTCACGGATGCGAACATTGCCGTCTGGAGCTGTATGTTTCAGTGGGAAAAGGAAGACTGAGCTACTTTGTCCATGGGTGTCAGCACTGTTATCCTGACAGCAGTTTGGGGAACTCTGATCTTCGGAATGTGTGTGGGACTGACTAGTGCCTCTCCTGTCCTCTTTCAAGAGGAAGACTTTGTGTGACAGGAGACATAGGACCACTCATGCCAGGGTGGTCAAAGGAGAAGACTTGTGTGACAGGCCACTTGTTAACCCTAAAGAGGGCTTCGGAGGAGTGAACCTCGTGTGGTGTCTAGGAGGTCAAAATTCCTAGATGAAGGAAGTAAAGGTGGTTGTTGCCACATTCGAAACTCAAGCAAGTCTCATGTTTCCCTTGGGCAAGGAAACCAGCCTGGAGACCAGATCCGTGAGTCGTTCCTTCTTGACTGACAGACTTGACATGACTGACTTGGGGGTTTTGTTTTGGGAATTTTATTGATTTGAGCTTAGTCTGGGGTTTTTTCCCCCACATAAGCTGTATAATAATCTATTGTTCGTATAGAGTTGCCATTAAGGCTGGTGTTCGGGTGTAAAGTTTATTGTTAATTCTATTATTGTTAGTTTGTTAAGAAATTTTGTGTTAAACTTAACCCATTCTTTTATGTGTCTCTCATTTGCTGCTGAGGAGTGTAACACTCTTCCTCTCTTACCTTTTTATTCAGTCACCTGCCTATCTTTTGCTCACACAGGCCTGAAATAGTGGTTCCCTTTTACTTCCAATGGATACTGCGTGCCATGTTGAGAATTGGTATTTAGGGCAGTGGTTGCACTATAGCTAATGTGGCTGCTTTGGCCAAACTCGCTTAACGTAAGAGCCACAAATGATAAATTTCAGATGTTTGACAGCCACGAGCAGGAAAAAATAATGGATTCATGTTTTTACTCTTGCATGCACATTTTGTATAAATATTAAGAAATACATATATGTAATATTTATTCAAGCATGTAGTATCAGTGCTGCACAATTGCTCAGCAAAAGAAGGAGTAAAGCACTCTTTCCGTCCAATAGCCTACAGGTCATCCTTGGGCAAGGTATCGTAACTGCGTAACTTCTCAATCAGGGTCAAGTGAAGCCATGGATTGCAGATAGTGGATGGTTTTTACAAACAGATTCTATAAATAGGAATTTATGGTTGTAAAGTTAAAAACACTGGGCAGATGTATCTGCTGATGAATGGCCAGGGTTACCAGTCCAGTATGGTCACTGCAACTGAAGAAGGCAACAGGAAACCACTTCGGTATTTTTCCCATGTAATGACTTCCCATGAAGTCAACGTCGACTTTGGTCTCAGTTCAAAGATGGAGCCTTCTCCAAAGGAGAACAAGGCAGTCATCAACTACAATTCGGAGGGTGAAGAATGGAGAGACATGATCGCCTATGCCAAACTGCAAGGTACCTGAATGATAATGTAGTTTTTAAATTGCTAATTTGTATTCGTTTCAATAATCAAGTGTGCTCATACCGTATATATTTCTGTAAAAGTTGATTTTTGTGTACCAATTTTTGGGGTAAAATTTAGTCGGTCGATTATTACATGCATGCAACTGAGTCATTCGGATGGGTGAGAGGCCGGGTCATTGGGACCTCGGATGGGCGGGAGGGCAGCACAGGGCATTGGGAGCCGAGGCGAGAGTCCCCGTCGGAGCATCAGGTGCTCGGATGATCGGGCACCCTAGATCACACTTGAACTTCGTTAATTTCACTGCCGGCATCACGGCCAGGTGTGCCCCGATCAGGCGATCGCAAACCGCACCCACTGATTCGACCCTTGTGAGTTCCGGCTTGTACAATTCCTGTCTCATTCATATCAAAGAGCGGCCCAGACAATGTCAAATTGCTTCATGGTTGGAATCATACTCATTCAGGAAAGTGAAAAGTATTTGACCATTCAATTGAATGCAGCAACAGCTACACTGCTACTGAAAGAACACAACCAGATAGATTGAGCTCAGTGAGCAGAACTGATTTATTGCAGGCTGTTGGCCGGACTTCAGCCTGTCGCCATTGTCCAGCGTGAACGTAGACCCCACCGAACCAGTGATCGTGGCCCAGCCCAAGAAGCGAGGTCGCCCAGCTAAAAAGGACATTGGCGCCGGTTCGGGGGGGGGGGGGGGGGCTGTGTGGCGGCACACCACTAGACAGGAGAACCGCTAAAAGACTGAGGTGCTCAGTGATTGATTACTCACTTGCCATGGGATGGCCCGCTACTGATCTGCACGTTTGTGTGTTGCATCCCTAGTGCTGAGTGTTGCGAGTCTCTGCCTCCTTCACCAGTCACAGGAGTTGCTGGCAGGAAACAATCCACTGACACTGACCTTGTCCCACCGCGGGGCCGCTTCTGCTTTAGGTTCACGGGACATCGCGAGCGCGCAGCGGGTGTCCGGCCTCCGCTCGCCGGGAGCGCGCGGGTTTCCTCGGTCTGGAGTGTGCGGCGGCGGGATGCCTGCCTGCCTGCCTGCCTCCGCTCTCCGGGAGTGCGCGGCCCGGGATAACCCTCTGCGCAGGTCCGGATGTCAGCGAGCGGCGCTCCAGGTCAGGGGCGGTGGAGCGGGGCGGTCGCACTGGAGCCCAGGCAACGGGCCGCCCCGCCCGTGGGAAGCACGGCTCGACCAGGACGCAGGCGGATGGCGGAAAGCCGCGCTTCGCTGCCTCGGCTCCAGGGGCCGCAGAGCGGCGGCGGCAGTCCCAACTGCACTCCGCAGGTGGGCCGCGGCCAGGGACGGCTCTTGGGCTACGGCCACCGCCTGAGGAAGGTGACGCTGACCAAGCCCACCTTCTGTCAACACTGCACCGACTTCATCTGGGGACTTGGCGGCTACCAGTGCGACCGTGAGTCCGGTGCTGCAGGGAGACGGATCGAAGGGGCTGTGGCCGGCCGGGTAGCAGGAGGATAGGCCGGGGGTCCGCGGTCGGTAGAAGAGGGTGGGTGAGCAGGGCGGGATAGACCGAGTGTCCGCGGGGCTAGATGCGAGCGGTGGACTAGTCGGGTCGAGTGTCCGTGGGCGTGAAGGGGTAAGGACTGATATTGTGGTCGTTCTGCATCTGGTACCAGTGGCCCTGAGAGCAGAGGAGAATCTCCTCAGTCCAGAGTCAATTGAGATTTAGCCTATGTTAGTTTGGTGCATTGAGAATAATTAAAGGGTTACATGGAAATCCGAGAGGACAAGGAACCAAACGGATCGTTTCCTTGGAGGCAGGTTGAGACTAGCAGTCTGAATTTTCTGTGTTCCCAAAAGAAAAGATAAGACCGCCACTGGTTAAATAAGATTATTTATTACAAACCTTGGAGCATTAATTGTTATTGTAGAAATCTGGCTTGATCAGTTTTTAAAAATATATTTAAATTATCATTTATATCAACATTCCAATTGCGGTGCAGTATTCGTTTGCGTGTATATCTGAGTGATATTGCAGACACTTAGTAGACAGTGAAACGACAAGCAGTTATTTATTTTCTAAGAATAGCTTATTCATCTAACCATGTATATAATTTAATCAAGTTTTTGGATTTGGGTATTTTCCTACAAGCATTTATTGAACAGAGCTAATTGCCCTTGTGAAGGTAACAATGAGCCAATCCTTCATCCACTGCGGTGCTCCTGGTGAAGCTACTCACACAAAATGGTTGAGAGGGATTTAGCAGCAGTGCAGGAATAGAAACATTTCTGTGCGACTTGGAGGGTAACCTGTGGGTGGTGGTGTTTGGTAATGCCATTGGAGGAGCCGAGGATGGTGATTGGTGCACACCTTCATCAGTGGGGTGTGGGTGAGTGTTTTGGTTGGTGAATGATGTGCTAATCAGGCAGGTTGCTTTTTCCTTCACTATTTCAGTTTTTGCATGTTGGAGCTGCGCTCTCAGGCAAAAGTAGAATCAGTGGTGGGCAAACTCTTGGAGAGGATTCTTATGGACAGGATGGTGACTGATGGTGTTCTGGGACCCCTCTTGATATTTTCAGAAATGACTCGGGTTGTCATGCAAGTTGATATTGGCTTACGTTCTGCTGGCCTTCATTTGTTGGGGATTGAGTTCAAGAACCATGAGAAAATGTTGTAGCTCTATAAAACTCTGATTAGACCACACTTGGGATATTGCATTCAGTTCTGATTGTATCATACAGGGAGGCTGTAGATGCCATAGAGGAGATTTACGAGGATGCTGCCTGAATTGGAGAACAATTTTATGAAGCAAAGTTGACAGAGCTAGGGCTTTTTTCATTAGCACAACCCAAGATGAGAGGAGAATTAATAGAGGTATACAAGACTGAGACACATTGATAAGGTGGACAAGCCAGTACTCTTTTCCCAGGGCAGCAATAGCAAATACCAGAGGACGTTTGTTTAAGGTGAGTGGAGGAAGGTTTAGGGAGATGTCAGAGGTATATTTTTTTGCATCTGGAATACATTGCCAGAGGTGATGGTTGAAGCTGATACAATATAGACATTTAAAAGACTCTTGGATGTAAAAAAAAAGTGTTATGTGTGTATTCTAGGGAAGGGTTGGATTATTGAGGAGTAATACACAAATTTACTGGAGAAACTCAGCAGGTCTCCCAGCATCCATAGGAAGTAAAGGGTGGTATCCAATGTTTCGGGTCTGGAACCTTCTTCAGATGTAAGCAAAAACAGGTAAGCGCCTGAATAAAAAGGTTGGGGGAGGAAGTGCCAGTTGATGAAGTCGACAAAGACGATGCAGTCAAACAATATTCATGGCTTTTATTAGCAGAAACTTTTGGTACAATAATGAAAGACAATGGGTCACAGTTATACCCAAGGCAGGTGTCTTTAACGGTAGAGATAATGCACAGCCAATGTTAGTACAGCAAGGCTCGCCAGAGGGGAGACAGGCAGCTTAGCAGAGATTCACCACAGAAGGGCCAAGGGGAAGAGCACAGGCTAACAGGTAAGATGTTATCAGCAGATACACAGATAAAGGTGGGAGAATAGAAGAGAAAGGTGGGGAGCTGAAAGAAAGAGAAAGGGTTAATGAACATTGAAGAAGTTAATATTAACTTCAATCTCCAATTTCTGTTTAACCATCCCCCTTGAGTCTCTTTCCCTATCCAGTTGTTCTGACCAGTGAATTATAAAGTTGAACCATAATCTCCCTGCTTTGGTGTTAAATGGTCTGATGAAAACCATATGCCTTCTTATTCAAGTTATCTAATTTAGTACTACCGTCTAGGATCTTTGAGCCTACACTAGGGTCGCTCTGTTAGATTTTTCAAATCTATCAGGTCCAATTCTCCCTGCCAAACATTGCCAATCTGAGCTTTTTTATTGGCCTCTATTTGGTCCATATCCCTGTCCTTTCCTCCCCTTTTACCTATCTGGATTCACAGCATCAAACAATCCTTTGGCTCACTTCATTCATGCTGATCAAGTTGGCATTCTGGGCTCATCCCATTTGGCAGCATTCAATCAGCATCAGAATTTATTGTCATGAACAAGTCACAAAATTTGTGTTTTTTGCGGCAGCGTCACAGTGCAAACATTCAGATTATGAACCATCTTACAACAATAATATAAAAAAATTTAAATAGTAGTGCACAAAAAGAAAGGCAGTGTCTTTTGTCCATTGATTATCCAGGAATCTGAAGGCAGTGGGGAAGAAGCTGTCCTTGTGCCTCTGAGTGTTCCTCTTTCGGCTCCTGTACCTTTTTCCCTGATGGTAGCAGAATGAAGAGGTCATGGCCTGGGTGGTGGGGGTCTTTGACGATAGAGGCTGCTTTTTTAAGACACTGCCTCATGTAGATGTCTTCAATGGAGTGGAGTTTAGTACCAATGATATCACATGTCGAGTTAACAATCCTCTGGAGATTTTCCTTGTCCTGAGATTTGGTGCCTCCATACCAGACAGTGATGCAATCAGCCAGTATGCTCTCCACGGTACACCTGTAGAATTTTTCAAAAGTCTTCGGTGACATTACCAAATCTCCTCAAGTGCTTCACAAAGTACAGCCACTGGCAAGCCTTCTTTGTGGTTGCATCAACATGGAAGCTCCAGGACACATCCTCGGAGATGTTAACATCCAAGAATTTGAAGTTCTTGATTCTCTCTGCTACTGAGCCCTTGATGAGGATTGGGTCAAGTTCCCCTGACTTTCTCCTGAAGTCCACAAGCATCTCCTTGGTTTTGCTAATGTTGAGCGCAAGGTTGTTGTGACACCACTCAAAGAGGTTCTCTATCTCTCTCCTGTACGCTTCCTCATTGCCTTTGAGTTTCTGCCAACGACTGTGATGTCATTGGCAAACTTGTAGATGGCACTGGAATTGAGCCTGGCCACACAGTAGAGCAGTGTGCTTAGCATGCATCCTTGGGGTGCGCCTGTGTTGATAATCAGTGAGGAGGAGTTGTTGCTTCCAATTTGAACTGACTGTGGTCTTCCAATGAGAAAATAAAGGATCTAGTTGCTGAGGGGGAGAACAGAGGCCCAGAATTTGAAGCTTTCTGACTAGCACTGAGGGAATAGTGGTTTTGAAGGCTGAGCTATAGTTGATAAAGAGCAGCTGTATGTATGAATTGCTGTTTTTGAGGTGTTCCAGAGCTGAGTGGAGAGCCAGCGATATTGTATCTGCTGTGGAGCAATTGTGACAATAAGCGAATTGGAATGGGTCCAGATCTGTGTTTAGGTGCTTGTTAATTCTGCCCATGACCAACCTCTCAAAGCATTTTATCATAGTCTTTATCCTTGTAAATCTTTCCTATACATTTATCTGTCTGAATGTTAACATATCACAAGGTTCTATTGCTTCCCCCAGCAGCTTATTCCTGATGTGGACAACCCTTTGAGTGAAAAGGTTAGTCCTTGGGTAGATTTTAAATCCCTACCCTCTTATCTTAAACCTCTACCATCTAGTTCTGGAATCATCTACCTTGGGAAATTAACTGAGAACATTCACTTTCTGGCTTTTGCACTCGTTTGAATTTAGAAGAATGAGAGAATTCACTGAGACATAAAATTCTGATAGGACTAGACAGGTAAAATGGAGGATGTTGGGGACATCCAGAACAAAGGATAAAAGGTAAGCGATTTAAATCAAAAAACTGCAACATTGTTTAGGCCCTTTGTCTCACAGTTATGATAAACTAAACGATCAATATAAACCTTCACACCCTTACAACCAATAACCATCCATTTTTCTTACATTCCATGTGCCTATCTAAGAGTTCTGTTTCACCAACCTCCTCCACCTGTGATAGATTATAAATATGTTTTTGGGAGATAAATTGGGGCAGGTTTTTTAGTGTAGGTCACATACAAACACTTCAAAACAGATCTCACTTAAAATACTGGAGCTCTCCTCAAGATAGATAGGCCAGCTCCAAGAGCCTTTGCAAAAGCTTTGGAGAGTGCCCAAGAGATTTCACTAATGGATTGTTGTTTTGAAAAGCAACAGATGAAAGAACTCGGAGGAGTAGGTTCAGAGCCCCAGGCTGTCTGGGAGTGCTGCTTGCTGCTCTAAGAGGGTCATGGTTTTTGCAAGCAGAGAGGGAGTCAAACAGGGTTTTATCTGAGAGAAAGAGAATTCTGTTCTGCAGTTTTACTGTTCAGCAGGAGCTGGGACTGGAACAGGGCAAGCTTGTGGAAAACCCCATTTTGCAGACAGGTTGTGAGTTCTTAGTTCAGCCTAGTCAAAGCCCTTGTGGTCCATACAAGAGGAGGGGACTGGCTGCCTAATGTTTCACTTGAAATAAGGGAAACAAAAAGGAACACTGTGGTGACCTGAAAGAAAGAGGTTATCATCTGGAAAACCCTGATGGGGCAAATTTCTTCAGCAAGACACTGACGTGGCTGATTAAAAGGGATCAATTTGTGTCCAGGCACAACAAATCTCTTGGAAAACCAACAAGAACCTTCCTGAGTGGTTGCCATTTACCTTTCAAGCACCAAAGCCTGGTGAACTTCATAAATATTAAATTCTGTGCACAGTATAAGAATTGCCTGGAACCAGTGAACCTGGAGTGAGTGAGAAGTGAGGTTGGATTGTGAATCAAATAACTTTTCTAAACTTCATTACACATTACATACATGTACGCTTAGAATTAGAAGGGGGTTACGTTAGGTTAATTAAGTTAATAGTGATAAGTTAGTTTGATTATGTTTTCATGTTTAAAGATCATTAAAAGCAACTTTTGTTTAAGTAACCATTTGTCTTGGTGAATATCTATTGTTGCTGGGTTTTTGGATCCTCTAGGCTCGTAACACACCACTTTCAGCAATACATTCCAGGCACCCGCCACTCTCTTAAAAAATAAAATGCCCATGACATCTTCCCATAACTTTCCTCTACTCCCCTTAATCTAATGTCCTCTAATGTTGTCTTTGTTGCCCTGGCAAAAAAAAATGCTGGCTGTCTCGCATAATTTTATTCACCTCTATTAGGACTAAGATGAGGATAAACTTTCCACTCAGAGTTAAAAAGATGTAGAACTCCTTACGAGAAAATATTAGCAGTCAGTTCAAAAGGAGTTGTATGTGTTTGTAGCTCGAGATCGAGGGATACAGAAAGTAAGCAGGAAAAAGGCACTGATGTCATGTGATTAGCCATGATGATACTGGATGGTGGAGAAGGGCTGAGTGGCCTTCTGCGCTCGCTTCCTTTGATTCTACAATTTAATGTGTCCTTTTAGCCCTCCTAATTTCCTGTTTCTTTATTATTTCTCAGGACCCTGTCAGATTTCAGCTTTTTCTCATCAGCCGAGGTTCCTGAAATTTGTGGTCTTTGTTTTTTCTCCTCACTGGAATTCAATAGTGCTGAATTCTGACAGTGGGCTTTAGGCAACTCCCACATGACAAATATGCATGTAAGCAGTAACAACTGTTCCCAGTCTACCTCTCCAGCTCCTGCACAACATGGTTTTAATCAGCTTTGCCACCATTTTGCATTTTCCCCCAATGTCTAGTGTCATCATTATCTAGAACTGAAAACGTGTGAAGATCTTTGGCCAGGTTTGGATTATCACCTTGTGTTGATGTTGAAATCCACTTAGAATTATCCTGTAAAACCTATTCCTTCTTTGAAGGTTCTGTGCAAATATAGATTGAGCAAGTGCAGAAGGCAATGTCTTGGAGATGGTGTCATCTAAATCACACAACATGGAAAACAAATCCAATATTATAATTATGAAGAACTCAGTAGGTCACGTAGCATCTACAAGAAGCAAAGGATAACCAACGTTCTGGACCTGAGCCCATACCTTAATTAAGGATTTGGGCCCAAAATGTTGGTTACCCTTTGCTTCCTAAGGCCTGCAGCACGTTTCTATATTGCACTACAATCAACAGCGTCTGCAGACTTTCCTGTTTGACCACATAATTATAATCAGTCTTGCCTCAACTTTTAAAAATTTCACTGGCCTTAACCCAACACACCCATACTTGAAATGATGCAGGTAATCTTTGACAAAGGACACAGACACAAGTTCTGACATATCCATTCTGACACATACAAATACTGTAAATTGTAGAGTTGGGTGTAGCTACCAATTCCATTTTTTTGAATATTTTATTTTTGGTTTTCAAACATATCAAATATACATCTTATACATAAAATAAAATAGTCTGCTTACAGCTTGTACATAAAATGTTAATTTTTTCATAAATATTTATATTAATATAATAACATGTTATTTCATCAAATTGACTCAACCAAACTCAAGTCAGAACAAAATTTTCAACAGTAAACTGCGCACCCCACCCCCTCCCCCCCCCCATCACCCCCTTCCCTTTTACACAAAATATGGATGAATATTATGTTTTTTCCATCCACCGTCAGAGCTTACAATCTAGATTCTGTTAAAAAGATACAAAATCAAGGGAAGACCATGGATTTACAGCAACATTATTGTACTTGTATCCAACATATTTCAAGTATGGTTGCCAGATTTTGAGGAATGTATCATATTTGTTTCTTGTATGTGATCATTTCCATAGGTATACAACTGTCCAATTCTGATATCCATCGTGCCAGAGCAATCAGTGTATTTGACTTCCATGTAACTGCTACACATTTCTTGGCTCCTGCCAATGCAATCTTAGTAAAAGATATTTGAAACTCTGTGAGATTATTGCTAATATCTATAAAATTTCCCAGTTGATATAGTTCCGGATTACCTGGAAAATTAAATCCAGTAATCCTTGTTAAGACCTCTGATATTGTTTGCCAGAAAGGATTAACTTTCGTACATGACCATACAGAGTGGAGAAATGTTCCTTCCTCTATTTTGTATCGAAAAGATTGATATTTCTGCTTTTGATTTGTGTAGTCTTTGTAGGGTCAAATATAATTGTTGCAAAAAATTATATTGCACAAAGCCACACCATGCATTAACAGCCGCGGTACCCCATCTTTACAACATTCAGACCAAGATTGTTCTGCTATATTTTCTGCCAGTTCTGCTTCCCATCTTTCTCTTGATTTATGTGATCCAGGCTTTTACTCTTCTATTTGTAGGGGATAATATATTTGTAGGGTATAATACCCTTCCATAGTGTATGTTCCAATTCATTTATTCACAGAGGGGTCATGTCATTTTCCCCAAATTTCTCTAAGAAAGGCCCTTAACTGCAAATAACAAAGGAAAGTGCTGTTTGGAATTCCATAGAGTTGATTCATTTATATCAGTCCACGATGTGACCCATATATTTAGAGTCCTATTTCCCATTATGATAGGTAGCATCAGATTATTGCATAATGGCGATCTTAATGAAATTCCAGTTTTCCTTCCTATATTATCATTAATATCTTGCCAAATTTTTATCATATAAATCAGTACGGAGTTCGAAGTCTTTTTCCTGATTAATTTTAGGTTTCATTTATAAATAAAATCTTTAATCACTGTTTCATCCATTCCTTGCAATCCCATATGCACCCATTTTTGTAGGTTTGATTCAAAGAAAGATGCCAAAAACTTTAACTATGCAGCCAAATAGTAATTTTTTTAAATCCTAGTTTATAATCCCATGTCAGTTTTTTCCAATGCTATTCTTGGTACGTTATTATTCCATAGAAATTGTCGCAGTAAATTATTTATGTCTTAAAAAAAACATTTTTGGTAGATGCAATGGCATTGACTGGAACAGACATTGAATTCTTGGTATTATCTTCATTTTGATATAATTAGGTCTCCCTATTAACGTTAGGCGCAGGTCCTTCTATTTTTGTAAATCCTGTTCTATTTTTGCCAGCAGGGAGGAGTAATTCAATTTATACAAATTATTCAAAATATTATCAAGCGTAATTCCCAGATATTTAATCCCTTCATTTTTCCATTTGAGTACTCTGCTTGCTTTATATCATTCAAAATCATAATTTGTTAAAGGTAGAATTTCACATTTATCCATATTTATTGTATTCCCTGATACTCTTTCATACTTTGTTAACATTTCCTGTCATTTTTCCAACGATATCCCGGGATCAGATATATACATTAGTATATCATTGGCAAACAAATTTATTTTATGTGGCTCTTGACCGACCTCAAAGGCTTTGATTTCAGGATCGTTTTTGATTATTTCTGCCAGTGGCTCTATCGCCATAACAAATAATGCTGGGGAGAGAGGGCACCCTTGTTTACTTGATCAGCTTAATGGGAACGTTCATGATATTTGACTATTAGTTATTATTTTTGTTTGTGGTTTTTGATATAATGACCTAATTCAGTTAATAAATCCCTGTCCTATACTGAACTTTTCCAATGTTTTGAACAAAAACAGCCATTCAAGTCTGTTGAATGCTTTTTCTGCGTCTAATTATACTGCTACATTAGGATCCTGTCTTGATTGAGCGAAATGCTTTGTAAACAGTCTCGCCAAATTATTTGAGGCTTGTCTGCCTTTAACGAATCCCACTTGATCTGTATGTATCAATTTAGGTAAATATTGTCCTAACCTTTTTGCCAGTGCTTTTGCTATTTTATAATTTGTATTTAATAGAAATCTCTTTTTTTTGGCAACATAGTAATTATTGCCATCGAGATAGAGTCCAGTAATGTCTGTGATTCTACTGCTCGTTCTAGTATGTCCATGAATAACAAGTCCATTAACAAGTGCTTAAATTCTTTGTAAAACTTGAGTGGAGATCCTACTTCGCCTATGTCTTTCTTCGATTGAAGAGTTCCTAATGCTTCCGTTTCCTCCCTCATGAAATTTAAATCCAATTCTTCTCCATCATTATCATTCAATTTCGGGAGCTCCACACGGTCGAAAAATTCCTCTATTTCTGTCTCGTCTCCCGGCGAGTCGGATTTATATAAATTCTTATAATATTGTCTGAATATTTCATTTATTTCTTTCCGGTTATATGTAATTGTATTATTTTCCATCTGCATAGAATTTATAGCTCTTGCTGATTCTGCAGCCTTCAATGGCCCTGCCAATATTTTGTGTGCCCTCTCTCCTAGTTCATAATTTTTGTGTTGGATATTATCTTTTCTACTCTGTATGTTTGTAAAGTGTTATACTGAATTTTCTTATTTTTCATTATTCTTTATTTGTCTTGTTCCCCTGTTCTTTGATATTCCTTTTCTAATTCTCCTATTTCTTTCTCCAATTTATTCACTTTGGCATTAAACTCTTTTTTAATCTTTTTTGTAAATGAAATTATTTGTCCTTGTAAGTATGCCTTAAGGGTATCCCATATCAAAAAGCTGTTGTCAGTTGATCCTAAATTTGTTTCATAAAAAAATTCAATCTGTTGTCTTATAACTTGTTTAAAATCCTCCCTTTTTAATGACATTGTGTTCATTTGCCACCTATACATACTTTTTTGTTTCTCTGGTATTTGTTATTTTAAGGTTAGTGGTGAATGATCTGAGTGAAATCTGGGTAGGTATTCTGTTTTCTCTACTCTATCCTTCAACCTTGACAATAACGAAAACCAGTATATTCTTGTATGTGAATCATGCATTTTAGAATAAAATGAATAGTCTCTTTCCATGCGATTAGATTGCCTCCATACATCCATCAAATTTAAATCTTTCATATATGAAAGAGTTAGCATAGCTGCCTTAGCTCTTGTTACCGTTCTTGCTGACTTATCAAGTATTGGGTCTAGACAAAAATTAAAGTCCCCTCCAATCAACATATTTTGCCTTCCCTCCATTGCTTTTAAAAACACATCCTACATAAAGGCCTCGTCGTCGTAATTTTGAGCATAGGAATTCATCAATGACCATGATTCTGAATAAATGTTGCCATTTATCATTACATAGCTGCCCGCTTGATCTTTTGAAATATCTTCTATGACAATTGGAAAGTTATTGATTAAAATTACCACTCCCCCACTTTTGAATTAAATGATGAAGAAAAGACCTGCCCCACCCACAATCATTTTAGTTTTTCATGTTCTACTTTCATAAGATGTGTTTCTTGGAGAAATACCACATCAGCTTTCAGAATTTTAAGATATGTAAGTATTCCCTTCCCCTTGACCAACCCATTTACACTGTTAACATTATAACTAATGAATTTCAATGTCTTATCCATAGCAACATTTTGTAAATATTGTGCAAATAAATAAATATGTAAACTGTTTCATGATCCTTGCCCTCTCATTAAAAATTGTGCAACCTCCGCTCCAACGTTGATGTAGACAGGATGTCCATGAGGCCCATGAAAAAAGCCTGCAGAAACCTCCAGGGATGAAGGAGGAGAACCCCGCCTTAAAGCGCCATTCTTAAAACTAAACTCCCCTATTGACACCATTACCCTTCTTAAGCCAGAGTTGAACCATGCTGTTACCTTCAGTATCTTTCCATTTTATGAGCTCCCTGAGAGCCATAAATAGGATGAGACTTTGACACTTCTTAATATAATTATGATAACCTTCACAAAAAAAACTGAACTCGGTGCTTAAACTATCTTATTTACATGTTTTTTTTTCTTTTTTTTAACAGTTAATTTTTTTTGTCTTTCTTTTCTCTTCCTCCTCTTCATAATTGTTGAATTAAGTCTTCCACTTCTTTTGTTTTAAAATATCTTCTATTGCCTTCTGAGATTTCCACTCTCAAAGTTGCTGGGTACAACATCACATATCTGAAGTTCTTTTTACGGAGTTGCCTCTTGACCACGTCGAACTCTCTCCTCTTTTGAATTACTCCATTACTGAAATCCTGAAAAAAACAAATCTCTGTATTGTCCCACTTTACTGGAGAGTGAGTATCTCGTGAATGTTTGAATGCAACTTCAGAATTGTCTTTCTGTCTTTGAAGCTTGGTAGCCTTACCAAAACAGGTCGAGGGCAGTCTTTATCCATTCTTCTTGGTCCAAGCGTTCGGTGAGCACGTTCAATGTGGACACGTTCGGCAAGTTCATCAGTGTGAAGGAATTGAGGAATCTTGTTTCAAAGAATTTCACAGCATCTCTGCCTTCTACAACTTCTCTCAGGCCAACTATTCTCACATTGTTTCTCTGACTGAAGTTTTCCATACGATCAATTTTATCTAAAAGGAGCTGCTTGTCTATTGCCCATTGTTCAGCTTGTTTTTTCAGGTCTTCAATCTGTCCATCATGTTTACTGAGATCTTTCTCAGTGCCATCCATTCTTTCGGACAGATCATTTATTGCTTTACCTCTATCCTTCACTGAAGTAATGAGCTCTTTCATGGCATTTTCCACACTCATGAAATGTTGTTCCAGTCCTTCAAATTCTTAGAAAACTGTTTCCAATTCTTGCATTTGTTGAGAGGTCAAGGCAGCTTCCCTCGCACTATCTGTTGAAGCTCCTTTTGTCATTGGTCTTGATTTTTTTTTGCATTTGATCTTCAATACTTCTTATTCATACACATTTTTTTCAAGCAAAAATTCTAGTTTAAGCATTTTTTAGTCGTCTCTTACAATTTTCTCGAGGAGCTTGGAAAAACACGTCCACTAAGCATGGCCATGCCCCCTGCCAATTCCATTTTTAAAGCTGCCAATATTCTCATTCTTCTGGTCATAGAATTTTGTTGTTTTAAACTTAAGAAGAATGAAATGCTGGAAATCTTTGACATTCTCCAAAGAAAACAATTCAGGTTTCTCTAATCTATGCACCATCTTCTGACCGTCTCCAACGCCTCCACATCCTTCCTGTAATGTGATGACCAGAATTGCAGACAATATTCCAAAATGGTCTAACCAGCGGAGAAGATTGGTCCTCAGGAGGAGGAAAGTCAACCATTCTCAATTTCACATCAATCCTTTTGTTGTGGAGAACATAAAGTTCTTTGGTGTCCTTGTAAAGGATGACTTATCCTGGACCCACAACACCTCCTCATCAGAAGGTGTATCTACATGAGGAGAGATTAAGGAGGGTAGGGCTACCGGCTCCTATCTTGACAACTTTTTACAGGATCACAATTGAGAGTGCTTTGTCTGGCAACCTCATTGGTATGGTATTGGTATGGTATGGTAGCTGCAAAGCATCAGACTGGAAGTCAATAGAGTAGATCACTGGGGTCTCCCTTTCCTCTATTGATGATATTTACTGGAATTGTTTAAATAGGGCCCAAAGACTCTTTCTATCCAGGATGTAGTATCTGACCCACTATCCTCAAGGAGGAGGAACAGCAGCATCAAAATCAACACTACCAGGCTGGGAAATAGCTTCTTCCCACTGGTTGTGTGGTTGAGGAACAGTATCCTGTAACTGAATAAATCACCCTAAAATATTTTTATATATTTTAAATTGTATCTTTATGTAATATGCAATTATTATGTACTGTGTATGTGTGTACACTGTGGTCCAGAGAAACACTTTTGCCTAGTTCTGTATGTACAATCAGATGATAATAAACTTGATATATTAGAATATTGTGTTCAATTTTGGTCACCTTATTATAGGAAGAATGCAAAAACTTTGGAGAAGGCACAGAGGAGATTTACCGGGATCTTGCCTGGATTGGAGAACATGTCTTATGAGACAAGGTTAACAGAGCAAAAGCTTTTCTCTTTGGAACAAAGGAGACTGAGAGGTCTCCAGATTATGAGAGGCACAGATAGGGTGGACAGCTAACACCTTTTTTTTTCATGGCGGGGGTTGCAAACACCAGAGGACATCTGTACAAGATGAAAGGTGCCTGGAATGCATTGCAAGGGATAGTGGTGGAGGATGGTACAATAGGGACATTTAAAAGGTTCTTAGGCAAGCCACATAGATGCAAGAAAAGTAAAGGGTTTTGGACGTGAGGTAGGGAAGTTTTAGATTGTTGACTTGGTTTATATAGCTTGGCACAACATCATGGACCGAAAGGCCTGTATTATGTTGTAATGTTCTATATATGTACTAAGTGCTATTTGAGAATTCTTGGTGAATAACCAGTCCATTTTTCCTATCAATCTGTGTGGCAACTTTAAGAGACCTATTGATTGTTCCTCCACACTTTTAAGAATCTTGCCATTAACCATGCACTTAATCTTCAAATTTGACCTTCCAAAAAGCATCATTTCACTTATCCAGATTGAATGCCATCTGGTACTTCTCTGCCCAATTACTCAAAGAATTCCAATAGTTAGACAAGATTTCCCCTGCAAATATCCATGCCAACTTCAACTTGTTTTCCCGTGAGTCTCCAAATACATGGAAAACTCAAACTTATAATGGGGTCTAACATCTTATCAACCACCGAAGTTAGGCAACCCGGCCTATAATTTTCTGTCTTTTGCCTCCCTCCTTTCTTAAAGAGTGGAGGGCCATTTGCAATTTTGCAATCCTTTGGTTACATTCCAGAATCTAGTGAATCCCAAAAAAATCACTGTCAATTCTTCCACAATTTTTTCAAGTCTCTCTTTCAAAACCCTGAAGTGTAGTTCAACTGTTCAAGGTCATTTATCCACTTTCAGACCTTTCAATTTTCCCTACCCCTAATACCAATTACACACACTTCTGCTCTTTGACACTTGAAGTTCTGGCACATTGCTGGTGTTTTCCACAGTGAAGACAGATGCAAAATACTTAAGTTCATCAGCCATTTCTTTCTCCCCCATTATAAACTCTCTAGTGTTGTTTTCCAGTGGTCCAACGAATACCTTTGCCTCTCTTTTGCTCTTTGTGTGCCTAAAGAAGCTTTTCACATCCTCTTTTATCTTGCTGGCTGGATTACTTTTATATTAGATCTTTTCTCTCCTTATTGCCTTTTTTAGTTACCTTCTGTTGGCTTTTAAAAACTTCTCAATAATTTTTGCCATACTGTACTTTTGTTTTTATGCTGTCTTTGACTTCCCTTGTCAGCCACGGCTGCTCCTCATCCTTGAGGTGAATTTGTCCTGTGCCTTCTGAGCTAATCTCAGTAACTTCAGCCACTGATGTTCTACTGGCATCCCTGCTAGTGGCTGCTTCCATTTTCTTTTGGCCATCTTTCTCATACCGCTGTAGTCCCCTTTATTCCACTGTTATACTGACACTTCTGATTTTAGTTTCTCCCACTCAAACTGCAGGGTTAAGTCTATCATGATCACTGCTTCCTTGGGGTTTCTTTACCTTCAGCACCCTTATCAACTCTGGTTCATTACATAATACCAAATTCAGAATGATCATTTCCCTGGTTGGCTCAGCCACAAGTTGTTCTTAAAAAGCTGTCTTGAAGGCACGAGAAGATGCTGAAGAAAGCTCCATGTTTCCTGATAAACAGGCACCCTGCATAACCGTGGCTGAGGTGAGGAAAACCCTATCCAAGGCAGTGGGACCAGACAACATACCTTGTCAGGTACTGAAGGATTGTGCAGACAAATTGACAGAGGTCTTCACGGACGTCTTCAACACCTCACTGCAGCAGTCCATAGTTCCTGCAGGGTTCAAGAAAGCCGCCATCATCCTGGTCATCAGTGCTTCAATGACTACCGCCCTGTGGCACTGACCACCATTGTGAAATGCTTTGTGTGTCTGGTGGTTGAATGCATCAAAGCACACCTCCCAGAGATGCTGGACTCATTTCATTTCACCTGTAGAAGGAACCTATCCACAGATGATGCTTTAGCCTTGCCTCTTCACTCTGTCGTGTCTGGTTGCGTGTCTGCATGTTTTGCACCGGGGACGGAGAACACTGTTTTGTCAGTTTGTACTTGTGCATCAGATGACAATAAACTTGACTTGATTCTAAAAATTCCTTCTCTTGTGATCCAGCACCAACATGGTTGTACCAATCAGCCTGCATATTGAAATCCTGCATGATGACTGTAACATTGCTTTTTATCCATGTCTTCTCTATCTCCCTCTGTAGTTTGCACATGACATCCTGGCTACTGTTTGGAAGCCTGTATACAACTCCCATCAAGGTCTTTTTTACCTTTACAGTTTCTTTACTCTACCCACAAGGATTAGATACCTTCTGATGCAATGTCTCCTCTCTCCAAAGATTTAATCCCACTTTTAACCAGCAGAACCACCCCACCTCCTCTACCTACCTTCATGTCCTTCTGATACACTGTTTCCATGGATATTTAGTTCTCAGCTAAGATTTTTCAACCACAACTCCATGATGGCCACAATGTCATACCTGCCAACTTCAAGTGAATTACCTTATTTCTTGTACTGTGGGCATTTAAGTCCAAGACTTTGGGTGCTGTATTCATCACCCTTTTGTTTGTTTCCAAAGCACAATTATAAACTCTTAATCTTGCCCTTGCAATTTTTCCATATCGCCTGCCGTTCCTTCTCATTTACTTGTGTATTATCTGCTCTAATCACTGCCCTCTTCCCATCCCCCACTTGCCTGCATTGGTTTAGATTCTTCCAAGCCCCTCTCATCCTTGCAATATCCAAGTGTTTCTTAAAGGAAGCTAACGTACCTGCCACTATCTCTTTGTTTGGCAACTCATTCCATATGCGCACCAACCTCAGTCTGAAGAATTGTCCTCTCACATCCATTCTAAATCCCAAGCTCTCACCTTGTAGTTATAATTTTTTAAAAAATTAGATGTATAGCACAGTAAAGGCCCCATGCCACCCCCAAATACAGCAATTAACCTACAATCCCTGAACGTTTTTGAAATGGGAGGGAACTGGAGCATCCAGAACAAACAAACCCATGCAGACATTGGAAGAATAGGACGGCACAGTTGGCATAGTAGTTCGTGTAACACCTTTACAGTGTTTAGTGATCAGGACTGGACCAGCATTGTCTGTAAGGAATTTGTACGTTCTCTCCATGTCTGTGTAGATTTTCTCTGGGGTCTCCGGTTTCCTCCCACCATTCAAAACATAGTGGAGGTGTAGGCTAATGGGGTGTAAATTGGGTGGTATGGACTTGTATGTCTAAATTTTAGCTCCTTACGGACAGTTCTATAATAACACTGAAAACTGTTACATTAACTGTGCCACTCTATCTCACAACATCCGGCACCCCACTTAGGATTCTGGGCTAGATTAAATGCCACTAAGTGAAACTGACTTACCAGAAATCCCAATGATAAGAATGCAACTCGTACAGAAGTACAATTGTTACTGATATTCAGATGCCCCAGAACATTGTTAACTCCTCAAGAGCATTAACTCCCTCATTCCCAAATGTATTCTAGGACAAATCCATTTCTCTCAAAAAATGTAATCCCTGAGGCTTTCTGCTATTCTTGTGCATTCCTTGTCACGCAGATTGTTCCCACTTGGGTTCAGTTCTTTCAGACCACTATTTTTTGCAATGGCATCTCCCAGCTCATTTCTAGAGTATTGCTGATCCTGTTGTGGCTTAGGTTTAAGATCTGCAACCTGAGTGGATCACTTATATATTTAGCCAGATATTTAATAGCACAATGATCAAAATTATTTCCAGAAAGAACAATCTTTAGCAGTATTGTATTTCTATGACCATGGTGTTGATTACTTTGGTCTCCTTGCTTCCCAGTTGGCTATTAGACAAGTCAATGTCAATTAGATATGTATCTCTTAGGTCAGTTTGTTCCTCAGCATCAGACGTTTCTTCAATTGATTTCCTCACAGGAACTGCTGAAAGATGGGGAAAAAAATTTGCAGACTTCTATTTGTTCCTTTTTTTATGTGCTCAATCCTGCGTTTATGAGCAATTATTTTGTAGCCCACACTGCTTCTGGTGGTATGTTGGGCAACCTGCTACCCCTGCCGCCAAGTTGCAGATTACCACCAGGTTCTAAATTCACCTCTCCTTGTTCCTTTTGGCCAGCACAGAATGCACGTGCCCTCATGTATTAGGTACCCAGACTCAAGGAAACATACTGTCACTAGTGACCTTGTTGTGATTTATAGACCTCAATAATATGGGCTTAGTTTTTCTAGTCTCATGATTACTCAGTTTCCCCAATCCAAGCGACAACTTCATAAACCTCTTCTGCACCCTTTCCAACTTTATATCTTACTATATCGACAGACATAATTTCATGTAATCAGCAATCTTAACTTGTCACAAACATCCTTGTTCAAATCGTCACATGAAATGAACTGACTTCATATCATTCTAATCCTTTCTACCTCATAGCCCATACCCCTTTATTTTTCTTACATCCATGTGCCTCTCTAAGAGGCTTTTAAATATTTCATTTGTACCAGCCTCCACCATCACCTCCAGTAATGTATGGCAGATACCCACCACTCTGTGTAAAGATAAAAAAACTCATCCCTGACAAATCCCTAATATGTTCCTATTTGCTATTTTCATCCTGGGAAAAACACGTTGGCTGTCCACTCTATAATCTCTGCCCCTTATAATCTTACATGTTAAAGTCACCCCTCATCACTCCAAAGAGAAGAACCTTAGTTCAGTCAACATTGCTTTATAAAATGTATTCAATCCTGACAACATAATCTCTAAAGCTTCCACATCCTTCCTATAATGAGCCTACCAAAACTCAGCACCCTAATCTGTATGGTCTAACCAGAGTTTTATCAAGCTGCGACATTACCTCGTGCTTGAAGTCGATATTACGGCCAATAAAGACCTGCGCACCATGTGTCGTCTTCTCCACCCTATCAAGTTGCACAACAATTTTGAAGGATTTGGACCCCAAGATTCCTCTTTTCCTCCACACTGCAAAGAATCCTGCCATTAATCATGTACTTTCAAGTTCGACCTTAGAAAGTGCATCACTTCACACTTTTTTGATTGAACTCTATCTGCCACTTTGTCGACCAACTCTACATCTTGTCTGTATCCCACTGTAACCTATGACAACCTTCTGCATGATCTACAACACCTCTTAAATCTTGCATGTTATCTGCAAACTTACTGATCTGCTTTTTCACTTCTTAGTCCATGTTACTAATTAAAATTGCAAAGAGCAAAGGATCCAGAACAGATTCCTGCGGACTGCCACCAGTCACTGACCTCCAGGTAAAATGTGTTCCATCTACTACCAGTCTCTGCCTTCTGTCAATTCTGCATCTAAGCAGCCAAAATCTATAATTCCCAGGATTCTCCCTTGTTGCCTATCTTAAGTACAGTAGCAGTCCAAAAATCCAGATGTCAGAAATCCA
This sequence comes from Narcine bancroftii, assembly GCF_036971445.1. Lineage (NCBI taxonomy): Eukaryota > Metazoa > Chordata > Chondrichthyes > Torpediniformes > Narcinidae > Narcine > Narcine bancroftii. The sequence continues at coordinate 186,871,830 of NC_091471.1, read as the reverse complement.
GACCATCAGAGAATCTGGATTGTTCGAAAACTCTCAAACTTTTTAAATTTCATAATCTTTTGAATGTGTGCATGCATAGGCACCACAGATGCATGGTGACACAAGCAACCATATTAATTTTCTGTAAAACTGCTCTTTTTGATAAATGAAGCATGCTGTATTTGCTAATGAATAAACTATCAAAATTTACCTGTTCATCTCATTATTCTTCTATAAATTTGAATTTTAAAAGTGCTGCTGAGAATCTGGAAAATCTGAAAATTTGGACTGACTCAATCCCTGAGTAGTCAGGAATTTCAGACTCCTCCTGTGAGGGACTATTCACAAATATCGCTGTCCCTGGTGAACACTGAAGCAACATATTAATTTAGGACACCTTTCCTCCTCCACATTCCCCCCCCCCCCCACCCCTAACTCCTCTACCTCCAGGCACATATTCTCTCCTTTAATCCTGACCAATCATACCCTATTCCAGTCATCCTTCTGTTCTTCACACATGCATAGAACACTTTAGGGTTTTAATTATAAAAAGCGACCTAGTTCCGAATCCTGAGGCATTCCATTGGTCATGGTCCTCCTATCTGTAAATCTTTCCACTACAACCACTCTGTCTCCAATCACAAAACCAAAATTTTATCCAATTGGTTACCTTTCCTCCACTACCATTTGACCGAACCTTCCATATCAACCTACCATGAGGGACCTTATTAAACACTTCATTAAATCAATATAAATTACATAAACTGTGTTGGATTTATCAACCCTCTTTGTCACATCTTCAAAAAATTCTATCATTTGAGAGATATAATTTCCCATGCACATTTCCATGATTTTCTCCTGGCTATCCCCATGTCAATAGATTCTATCTCTCCAGTAGTTTCCCTTCCACTGATGTCAATCTAACAGGTCAGTAGTAATCTGGATTTTCCTTGCAGCCTTTTATAAATAACAGCACCACATTTGCCACCCCCAGTCCTGCAGAACTTATCCTGTCCTTGGCAATGAGCTAAAAATTTCTGTCAAGTCCAACAATTTCCTTCCTGCCTTCCCACAATATTCTAGGATGCACAGGAGATTTATCTAGCTTGTTACTAATACTGCAAACTCCTCTTCATTACTGATGGAGATGTCCCTTAAGCTATATTCCGCTATCTCCCACACTTCACTCTTGCCTACCTGTTCCACTGTAAACACATTCACAAAATATTCATGTGAGCTCTTCCCTTATCTCATCTGGCTATTCACATTGATATTCCTCCTGATCCTTCAGGAGTCATGATCTATTTTCATTCCCTTGCTGAATACAAGTGCAAAAGACTCATTTTCCATTTCCTCTAGCTCCAGCTGTAAATCCCCTACTTTGAATGGACCCACCCTTTTCCAAGCTCATTTCTTGGTCCTAACGTACATAAAAAATACCATGGGATCTTTCTTATCCTTTCTTGTCAAAAAAATTCCATGGCCCCCTTTAACCTTCCCAATATCAAGTTCTTTACTGATTCATTTATATTCTTCAAGATCCTTGTCTGATTTCAGCACCTTAATCTTTACTTTTCCTTTATTTTACCTTTTGCCTCAACTCATAATCTCATAATACAAAATTTATTGACCTGTCTTTTTATCTTTTAATTCCTTTGGGTTCTAATTCAAGATTGTTTACCAGAAAAAGTTTGGATTCCTCCAAAGGCCTTCAGCACCTGACCTCGTCTCAGTCTTGGTCAAAACATAGACAAGAGCTGAAAGTGAGAGTTACTGCTATCAATATCATGGCAGCTTGTGATGGAACCCTGGAGTCAATGGGAGTAGGGAAGCAAATCCTCCATGGGGTGGAATCATCCCTCACAAAGGAATATGGTTGTAATGATTCATGTTAATCTACTCAGCCACAAGATATCACTGCAGGAGTTCCTCAGGGTCGTGTCCTAGACTCAACTGCAGCTGATTCATTGATGACCTTCCTTCAATCGTAAGGTCAGGTATCAGGATGTTTGCTGCTGATTGCACAATGTTCAGCACCATCTGTGACTCCTCAGATAAAGAAACAGTCTACCACCAAAGCTGGACAACATCCGGGTCTGGGTTGATAAGAGGCAAGTAACAATGACACAAGAGGCATCTGGCAATGTCGATAACTAACGAGAATATCCCACTATCACCCCCCTGACATTCAGTGAAATACCATCACTGAATCCCACACTCTCAATACTATGGCATTATCATTAGGATGAAACTGAAATGGAGCATCAATGTACACAATGCAGCCTCAAGAGTAGGTCTGAGGCTAGGAATCCTGTGGGAATAATGCACTTTTTAATTCCCCAAAGTCTGTCCATCAAGAACAAGGTTTAAGTCAGGAGTGTGATGGAATACTCAACATGCCTATATAAGTACAGCTTCAATAACACTCAAGTTCAACAGCGTTCAGAACATAGCAGCTATGAAGGCAACTCAGCACTACCTTCTCAAGAGAAATTAGGAATATGAAATTGAATGAATAAATAAAAGATTCATCGTACACAACCATTCACTGACTCCACCTCAGTGTGTATCATCTACTGGATGCACCTCACCAAGATGTCTTCAAAACCTACCACTTCTCCAGCTGGAATGAGAAGGGCAGCAAAGACATGACACACCACCACCCAGAAGTTGCAGAAGCCATGCACAATCCTAACTTGGAAATATATTGTGTTCCCTACACAGTCGCTGGATCAAGCTCCTGGTCCCTCCCTAACTGCATTGTGGGCATAGCTACACCACATGGACTGCAGTAATTCAAAGGGCAGCTCACCATCCACTTCTCAAAGGCCAATTAGGAATATTCATTTAACTGGTGTCTCAAATTATGAATGCCATATCCCTTGAATGACTGAAAAAGAATCATGATTCTCTTCAGCATTTTTGGTGTTTAATAATTCAGATATACAGCATTTAATTTTTTTTAAAATGTAGACATAACAGCACAATAACAGGCCATTTAAGTCCGTGCCATCCAATTTACACCCAATTAAACTATATCTCGGTCCATTTTTAACAGTGGGAGAAAACCAGAGCCCCTGGGGAAAACCCACACAGACACAGGGAGAATGTACAACTCCTTACAGACAGTGCAGGATTCAAACCCCAGTCTCGATCGCTGGCATTGTAAAGACATTGTGCTAACCACTATGGCAACTGTATCTGCATAACTTTGCTTTTTCATTTGTTTGGTACATGTTTTCTTTTTCAAACTGAGCAGGAATATAGACATTTTCTCTTGCTTTTCATTTCACAGTATGTAATTTCATGTGCCATGAGAAGTGCCTGAAGAATGTGAAGACTCTCTGTTCATGTTTGCTACCAAACCATGTAAAGGTAAGGAAGCCTTTCACCCACTGCACCACGTCGCCCTAAAATGGGGTGACTTTCCAGTAAAGGGTTAAAGTTACAACTGCCCATCTAAATCCCTTTTTACTCATTTTAATACTCCTGCTTCTCTTGGATGCTTCTTCCAGCTAATTTTCTACCCTTGACATTTTCATTTCCAATTGAATGAATGGAGACCTACAAGATTTTGAGAGGCAGAGGTAGGATGGACAGCTAACATCTTTTTCCCAGGGCAATAGTAGCAAACATGAGAGGACATCTGTCTAAGGTGAGGGAAAGAAAGTTTAGGGGCAACATCAGGAGTAAGTTTTATACACAGGAGCCTGGAATGCATTGCCAGGGGTGGTGGTGGAAGGAGGCTGGTACAATATGGACATTGAAAAGACTGTTGGACAGGTATATGGATGCAAGAAAAAGAGGATTATCGGTGTGAGGTGGGGAAAGTTTATATTGTTGAGTTGGTTTGTTTAGGTCAGCACAACATGATGGATCAAAGGGCCTGTAATGTGCTGTTATGTTCTATATTATAATTGCCACCTCAGGTTTCTCCAACCTCCTTGCCTATTCTAACTTTAATTTCCCACCCCAAACACTCAGCTCTCCACACCATCTCCAATGTTACCATTAAATCTGGAGAGAACAGATGTGCTACTGTGGTCTGCTGAACTAACCAGATGTCTGATCTCAAACAGCATGTCAAATCTACCCCATAGACCAAGACCCCACAAACCATCATCATAATGTTATCTCCTAAACCATCGTGGATCTCCTCTCTTCTTACGTCCATTGCTTCCATCCTGATAGTTCCCCAAACATCACCCGTTTCTATCTACTACCCAAAATTCACAAGTAGAACTGTGCTGTTTCTGCCTGCTCTTTCAAACATCCTCAGACCTTGATACCCTTATCCACCCTTACTTGGTCCTTTTCCACCTCTGTCCGTGATATCTCGCGTGCCCTCCACCTTTGTGAAAAATTCAATTCCCTAGCCCCTACTGCTTCATCTTCACCATGAATAGGCAAATATTTCCCATCTTTTTCAAACACTGTTTAGTCTCCCTCTACCAACATTCTTCTCTTGGTGGAACATCACACCATCAATAACTTCTTTTTCGATTCCTCCCATTTTATCCATATCTAGGGTGCAACATTGGCACACGCATGGGCCTGAGCTATGCCTGTTTTTTTGGTAAAGGTTCCATTATTGTCATGTAATACTACATTTAGAATGTAACATACATGAAATTCTTTTAACTTTTTTCTACCGTAAGGCAGACTGAGAGTCGCCACTTTGTCCAGCACCGTTCACATAAACCTACAGCATCTGGTGTTCCTAGGTGGACTCCCCTCCAAGAACTGACCACACTTGAGCTTATTTAGCTTCCGAGATCATCGGCATATTTAGACTATTTGGCTTTTATGATCAATCCATGTTTAAAACCTCATCCAAAGCTACTCCTTAACTCTTTCTCTGCAACATCACTGATTGCATGTGTGCTTCGACCACACTTGGGGTATTGCATGAAGTTCTGTTCCCCTCATTACAGGAGGATGTGGAAGCTTTAGAGAGGGTGCAAAGAAGATTTAACAGGGTGTTTCCTTTTGCCTTTAATGGAGAGCCTGTCTTGTGAAGCAAGGTTTACTGAACTAGGGTTTCCTCTTTGGAGCAATAAAGGATGAGAGGAGACTTTTTTTCCCCCCCAGTGTGACAAGTAACAGAGGACATCTGTTTATTTTGAGTGCTGGAAAGTTTAGGGGAGATGGCAGGTATTTCTTTTTTACACAGAGAGTGATGGGTGCCTTGAATGCCCTGCTGGGGTGGTGATGGAGGCTGATGCAAATGGGATATTTAGATAGGCGCATGGATGTAAGAAAAAATGGTCTTTGCCATCCTGGAAAAAGGGTCCTGGCTGTCTACTCTATGGCTCTCGCGATCTTGTACACTTCTATTAAGACACTTCTTATCCTGTGTGCTCCAGAAGTCTTAGCTTGCTCAACCTATAAGGCATGCTCTCTAATTCAGGTAGCATCCTGATAAATATCCTCTGCATACTCTTCCTATCATGAGGCAATCAGAACTGAACACAATAGTATAGCCTAACTAGAGTTTTATAGATCTGCAGCATTACTTTGTCGCTCTTTTTTTTCCTCCACACTGCAAATAATCCTTCCATTAACTATATATTCGAGCTTCAAGAGCATTACTTCACATATCTGGAATGAACTCACCTGCCACTTCTTTGCCCAACTCTGAATCCTGTCTGCACACCATTGTAACCTGCAATAACCTTCTGCACTATTCACAACACATCCAACCTTTGTTTCATCTGCAAACATACTAACACACCTCTCCATTTCTTTATCCAAGTCATTGATTAAAAATTCTAAAGAGCAGGGGTCCTTGAATTGATCCCTGCAGAAAATCATTTGTTCCTGACATCCAGGTAGAATAGGTTCTATCCACTATCACCTTCTACAAGCAAGCCAATTCTGAAACCACGCAGCTAAATTCCCATAGATCTCATGCCTTGTGATTTTCTAGACATGCCTACTATAGGGTGACCTTGTCGTAGGTTTTCTAAAATTCACCTACAGTATATTCAATGGTCTATCTTCCTTAATATGTTTTGACACCTTGAAAAATCAAATTAGGTTCTTGAAGCATGACTTGCCCTCACAAAGCCATGCTAACTATCCCTAATAAGATGATGCTTCTCCAAATGCTTGTAAATCCTGTTCCAAAGAAACATCTCCAATAGTTTGCCCACCACTGACTTACTAGTCCATAATTCGCAGGATTCTCCCTCTTAACATGAACAAGGGAAACCACATTTGCCTTCCTCTATTTCTCTGGTCCCACTTCTGTGGAAAGGGAGGACACAAAGATCATTGTAAGTGCCCAGCATTTTATTCCTTTGCTTCCAGTAATAACATTAGATTTATCCTGCCCAGCCCTAGTGTTGGAGTGTTCAGAAGCTCCAACACTTTCTTCACCTCAACATGGTCCAGCATATTACCTAGTTTTATACTGACCTCTCATTCATGAAGATCTCTCTCCCTGGTGAACACTGAAGCAAATTATTCATTAAGGACCTCTGCTAACTTCTCCACCTCTTTATTCCTGAGCAGTCCGACCCTTACTCTAGTCATCCTCCTGTAGTACCTGTAGAATATCTTGGTGGGGGGTGGGGTTTCTTAATCCTGCTTGCCAAGGTCTTCTCATGCCCCCTTCCAGCTCTCCTTTCCTAAATTCCTGGCTACCTTGTAATTCTCAAGAGCCCTGACTGATTTTTGCTTCCCAAATCTTAGGCATGCTTCTTTCTTCCTCTTAACCAAACGATCCATCTCTCTTGTCAACCATGATCCCTTTATCCAATTATCTTTTTCCCTATCTCAGTAGGACATATCTGTCCAGAACCCCATGGAAGTGATTTGTAAACAACTTTCACATTTCTGTTGTGCATTTCTGAGAACATTAAAATTTCTGGTCTTGAATAGCTTACCAGTTATTTGAAGAGAGTGACACCACATTCTGAAAGCGCAGCAGCCTAGCATGTAACCAGTCATGTGCTTAGAATTTAGTGTCTTTGAATGAGACCCCCACTTGTTTTTGAAATTCAAGAGAGCGTCATAGAGCTCCAATCCTTGCATCGTAATGTTCACAAATCCAAGAACTAATCTGGTAAGATTATTGTACTATCGCAATTTGGTCTATCCTTCCTTTTTAGGAAGACAATATTCCAGCCACTGTTTCACTAAAGCCTTGTATAACGGCACTAACATATATAGACATACAGCTGAGCACACAGAGTCCACATCAAACATTAGTCTGTCATTCACACAGATTATATTCTAATCTCATTTTATTCTCAACTTTCCGTGACCACTCTTGTCCCACGGATTCTATCACTCACTGGCAAACTCAAGCAATTTACAGTGGCTAATTTAATTGCAAAACTACATACCTTTGGGATGTGGTAGCAAAATAGAGCACCCAGGGAAACTTATGCAGTTACAGGAAGAATATGCAAACTCCACATGACAGCACTAGAGGTGAGGATTGAATCCAGGTCACTAGAGCTATAAGGCAGTGGCTTTACTACTTGCACAATGCATGCTGCTAAGCTCTCTGCCAAGAAGGCAGTGCAGGATAAGTCGCTGATGATATCTAGGAGAGATTTGGAGGCACAAATGGCATCAAGGGGTTGAGGAAGAGAGATGTTAGAAAAGTCTCGGCAGGAAAGGGGATCAGACATGATTGTATTTAATGGTAAATGTATTAATTTATTTCCCCAGACATCTCTGGACTGACTGGCTGTTCTCCCTCGAATGTAGAAGGCTGGGAGATTACCTTTTTGAGGTTTAAAAAATTATGAGCAGCAAATATAGGGCAGATAGTCCATTAGACCATAGCAGAAATAGGTTATTTCAGCCCATCAAGTCTGCCCCACCATTCAAGTTGATCCATTTTCCCACTCAGCCCCACTACTTGGCTTACTCCATAATTTTTATACCTTAGCTAATCAAGATCCTATCAATCTCTCCCTTAAAATCCTAGTCAGAGTCTTCCTCCTCTGATGGGGAAGTCTAAAACCAGAGGGCATAGATTTTGAGGGGAGAAATTTAAAGGATATCTGGGATTGTGGTTCAATGGGCCTGTACTATAATGTTCCATGTTCTTCCTGGAACTTGTTGGTTAGACATGATCCTTGCCTACCGTGATGGGACATCAATGCTACCTATCACCTATCAGCTTGTGCCTGAAAGTTACTTGCTAATCTTTTCTCATCTTCGGGTATCAAATTTCAATATGGCTTGTTTAAGTTTGGATTAGGATCCTTTCTGACATTCACTTTTAATTAAGAACTAATGATCTCATTGTTCCAGGTTCCTGTGGCACACTGCCTTGGAGTTCCTGCTCAGTACAAGAAGAAATTTTGCACAGTCTGTAGAAGACAGTTGGAGGAAAATCCTGCAATACGATGTGAAGGTATGGAAATAATGTTAAGCAATACAATATTTGATGCAGGTCCCATTCTTTTTGATGAGGTGATCAGAACTCAATGCAAGACTCCAGGTTTTGTCTAAGGGTCTTTATCAAGCTGCAACATCGCAGGTCTTAAACTCAATCCCCTGGCGAATGAAGGCCAGCGCGCAATACATGTTCTTATTCACCATATCAACTTGTATGGCAACATTGTGGGATCTATGGACCTGGATGCTACGATCCCTCTGTTCCTCCACACTGTTAAGAATCCTGCCATTAACCATGTACTGCACCTTCACGCTCACCCTTCTAAAACGCATAATTTCACTCATTTCGGGATTGAATGGCATCTGACACTTCTCTGCCTAACTCTGCATCCTGTAGTACCTGATGACAACCTTCTACACTGTCCAAAACACCTCCAAACTTTATATCATTCTGTAACCTTACTGACCCACTCCTCCAATTCCTTAACCAAGTAATTTATAAAATTGTAAAGATCACAATACCTAGAACAGATTTACCTTGAGTCACTGACCTCCAAGCAGAATACTGTAAATATTCGTGTATAATGCAACCCCCCCCCCCACATTTTTGAGGAGAAAAATTTTACGCCCGTGTATAATACGATTGCCTGCCTGAGTTGCGCTGCTGTCTACCACCCCCCCTCAACCTAGTCGCGCTGCTGATAATGAGTGGTTCAAAATGAACCATCATACTACCCACAGAGCTTTAATTCGTTGCATCTCTGGCAGCGTGAGTCGAGCGGGTGGGAGACCGGCAGCACGAGTTGGGTGGGCGGGAGACTGGCAGCATGAGTTGGGCAGGTGGGAGACCGGCAGCGTGACTCGGGTGGGCGAGGGGGGAGAGACATGCCAGCGCGACTTGGGTGGGCGAGGGGGGGAGACCGGCAGCGCGACTTGGGTGGGCGAGGGGTGGAGACCGGCACCGCGACTTGGTCAGTGAATTGAAATCTAGATTTATTTATTCATCATACTAACCACAGCTTTCAATGGTTGCATCTTCAAGTTGCATAGAATTTATCAGCAGCTGACAACACATTGTTAAACCTGGCAGAAAAAAATTTTTTTAAAATTATAACCTCATGTATATTGTGATTTTCCCCCCCAACCCCACCCCTACTTTGAGTTCCAATATCGGTACAAAATCTTTTGCATTATACTCAAATATTTACGGTAAGTTCCATCTACTATTACCCTCTACCTTTTGCAGGTAAACTAATTCCATATCCAAGCACTCAAAATTCCATGGATCTTGTGCCTTAAATCACATAACATTGCATTAGTTACTACATATTAATACAGACATAATGTGATTAGTCATTTATATGTTTTTAAAAAAAAACACAATCTCCCCAGCCACCCCAATAATACCCTCCCTCCTCCCTTCCCCACCTACAAAGAAAGAAAAAGGAGGGCATCATCTACTACAATCACATTTAAACTTTTTGGCTACAGGAATGGTACCACCTATCGGAGCGGACCGAGAAATCAAATTCTAACACCAATAGTTTTCAAGCAAGGGCTCCAAACTTTAGTAAAGAAAAGATATTTATGTCTTAAATTATATGTAATCTTTTCTAAAGGAATACAGGCTTTCATTTCATTATGCCATCTTTTCATACCTAAAACCAAGTCAGATTTCCATGTAATAGCTAAACACTTTTTAGAAATAGCCAGAGACAACCGCAAAAATTCAATTTGGTACATGGTCCATTTCAATCTTTAAGCTATCAACTTAATATCTCCTAATAAAAACAACACTGGATGAAAATGTAAATTTACTTTTAATATCTGTTGCAAAAACAATTTAATTTGCAACGAAAAACTTTTAACCTTAGTTCAGATCCATGTCGAATGAAAAAAAGTACTTAATTCTTAGTCACATGTAAAACATAAATCTGAAGAACTAAGTTGAAAATTTTTCAATTTATACAGAGTCAAATAAAATTGATATAAAAAATTATATAGCACTAATCTATAAGGTACATTTATTACCTTAGTCCTACTATCTTTACACAAATTTCTCCAAACATTTTCAGCAATCTTTCTATCTAAATGTGATTCCCATTTCATTCTTGATTTATGAACATGTGGTTTGGGCATTTTATTTTGTAACAACTCATACATTTCAGAATTTTTTTGAATCGTCTTTAGTAAGTAATAATTCTAAAGAAGATTGTCTAAGTAATTTTAAATCATGACCCAATTTTTCTAATAAAATTTTTTAATCTGATAATAACAAAAAAAGGTATTCAAAAGGATTTGAAATTTATCTTTCATATGATTAAAAGACAAAAATTTCCCTGCTTCAAAGCAATCTTCAATTTTTTTAATTCCCATTTGGTTCCAAACTTTATTCTGATATAAAGGTGTTTTCATTGAGATCTTCCCTTTCCCACCTATCTGATGATCAATTTTATTCCATAGTTCAATTAAATGCTTTAAAATTGGTGGGTCTGCACCAATTAATAATTTTGAATTCCATTTGTAAATAAATTCCATCATAGATTTTCTATCAATTTTGTCCAGCTCTATTTTAGCCCAAACAGAAGATTTTATTGCATCAAACATTGCATTAATAAATTTCATTTGCGCCACTTTATAGTAATTCTGAAAGTGGGAAAGTTATAAACCTCCCAATTCAAATTTCCAAGACAATTTTTCCGAAGATACCCTATTCATCTTTCCTTTCCACAAAAATTTTCGTATAACTAAATTTAAATCCTTAAAGAAATTTTGCGATATTAAACAAGGAATAGACTGAAAAAGATGCTGTACCCTTGGAAAAATATTCATTTTGATACAATTCACTCTCCCCATCAAAATAGTAGGTAAGTCATTCCATCTATTTAAATCTTTTTTTAGTTTTTTTTCAAGTAATGGAACATAATTTAACATATAATTTTTCTAAATTTTTATCAATTCTAATATCTAGATATTTAATCTGATTACTTGTCCACCTAAATTGAGCAACCTCTTTACATCGATCATAATTCCCTTCTACCAATGGCATAACTTAACTTTTATTCCAATTAATTTTATAATCAGATATTATGCCAAAATCTTGCAACTTTTTATACAATACAGCTAAAGAATTCTGTGGATCTGTTATATAAATTAGTACATCATCTGCAAAAAGACTAATTTTATATTCCTCTTTATTTACTGTAATTCCTTTAATTTCAGCTTCTTGTCTTATCAATTATGCTAATAATTCAATTGCTAAAATAAACAATGAGAAGATAAAGGACAACCTTGCCTTGCCGACCTTGTTAAAGGGTTTAAAAACAAGGAAAGTTGTTTGTTAGTAACCACTTTAGCCATTGGACTACTATATAAACCCTTAATCCATTTAATGAATGTTGACCCAAATTGAAACTTTTGTAAAACTTTAAACAAATAGTTCCATTCTAATCTATCAAAAGCCTTTTCTGAATCTAAAGACAAAACTAACACCGGTTTTGTTTATTTTTGAGCGCTATATATTAAACTAATCAGTTTTGCTATATTATCAGCTGAATATCTATTCTTAATAAATCCAGATTGATCTGAATGACCAATTTAGGTAAATATTCATTTATTCTATTTGCCAAAAAGTTAGCTACAATTTTGTAATCAACATTTAATAAAAGATTCTGACTTTAGTAAGTCTTTATCTTTCTGTTATCACTATTATCACTGCATTTGAAAAAAATTCAGGTAAAGAGCATGTTATATTAGCTTGTTTTAATACTTCTATTAATAAAGGCATTAATAAATCTTTTAAAAAAATTTAAAATCCAGATGTAAATCCATCTTCTCCAGGGGATTTCCCATTTTGCATAGAATTCAAAGCTTTGATAACTTCTTTCAATGAAAATGAAGAATCTAAATCTTCTCGCGCTTGACAGTTCAAAGATGCCAATTGAAGCTTATGTAAAACATCCTCAATCTTAACTTCGTTATTTATTGATTCAGAAGAATACAATTTAGTATAGTATTCTTTAAAAGAATCATTTATATTCTTGTGGTTTATAAGTAATTCTAGAGTATTTTTTAACAGCATTAATAATCCTCAATGTTTGCTCTGCTTTCAACTGCCAAGCCAACACTTGGAGCTCTTTCTCCCAGATCATAATATATTTGTTTAGTCCTGTCAATCAGTCTTTCCATCCTATAAGTCTGAATTGAGTTATAATGCATTTTCTTATTTTATAATTCTAACCTCTCTTTCTCTGATGAGTTTTTCTGTAAGTTTTTTCCAAAATTACAATTTCCTTCTCTAATTTATCTACTTCCTGTAAGCACTTCTTAACCTTAGCTGAAAAATTTACTATCTGTCCTCTCAAATAAACTTTTAACGCATTCCAAATAACAAATTTATTATCAACTGATTTAAGATTAGTCTCTAAATATATCTGTATTTGATTCCATATAAAATCACAAAATTCTTCATTTCTTAACAACAACTTTCTGAATGAGTCTACCACAGTGGACCTTGTCAGATCCATTTCTAAAATCCACATACAGCACATTCTCTGCCTTACCTTCATCAATTTTTATTGTCATCACCTCAAAAAACACAAGCTTGTGCAGGACGACCTGCTCTTCTCAAAGCCAGGCTGCCTACCCGAGAAGTCTATTCTTCTCTCAATGCTCGTAAATGTTTCTAAGAGTCCATTCCAATAGTTTGCCCTCCACTACTTAAGACTCACTGGTCTATAATTTCCTGGATTTTCCCTCTCACCTTAAATAAGGGGACTACATTTGTCATTCTCAGTTCCCCTGGTACCTCTCCTGCAGCCAGGGAAAGGATGCAAGGATCATTCCAATAACCTGGAATATATCGCATCTGGTCCTGGGGACTGAACTATCCAAATATTTTTAAGAAGATCCAGCACTTCTTCTTTCTTAACCTTGACATGCTCCAGCACACTACCCTGTCCTCATATTTATTAAGATCCTTCTCCCTGAATCAAAATATTCATTTAGGAATTCTCCTACTTCTTCTGCCTCCAGGCATCTGTTCCCCCTTTTTTGATAATCAGTCCTAACCCCACTCTAGTCATCCTTCTGTTCTTCACATACATGGGGTACAAAATGGGGTTCCTTAATTGTACTTGCTAAGGCCTTCTCATGACCCTTCTAGCTCTCCTAAGTCCTTTCTTAAGTTCCTTCCTGGCTACCTTGTAATTCTTATGAACCCTTCCTGACTTTGCTTCCTAAACCTTATGTATGCTCTTTACTTTTTTCTTGACCAGCTATCCCACCTCTTTTGTCGACCATGGTTCCTTTACCCTATATTAAGTATATTACATTTTATGTATTATTTTTCTTTGGCTTGGCTTCGCGGACGAAGATTTATGGAGGGGGTAAAAAGTCCACGTCAGCTGCAGGCTCGTTTGTGGCTGACCAGTCCGATGCGGGACAGGCAGACACGATTGCAGCGGTTGCAAGGGAAAATTGGTTGGTTGGGGTTGGGTGTTGGGTTTTTCCTCCTTTGCCTTTTGTCAGTGAGGTGGGCTCTGCGGTCTTCTTCAAAGGAGGCTGCTGCCCGCCAAACTGTGAGGCGCCAAGATGCACGGTTTGAGGCGTTATCAGCCCACTGGCGGTGGTATGTATTATAAAGTATCAATAAAATAAAGTATCAATAAAAGGAAATTTGATCATCTTTTCCCTGTCTCAGTGGGAAAAACCCTACCCCACGTAAGTGCTCCCTAAAATTCTTCAAATTTCTGCTGTTCACTTCTTTGAGAACATCTGTTCCTAATTTATTCTCCCTAATTCCTTCCTAATCTGATCGAAATTAGCCCTTCCTCTATTCTGCAAGAAAAGCAGCCAATATCATAAATGATCCCCATCACCCTGGTCACGGCTTTTTCTTGCTGCTGTCTTCAGTCAGAAGGTACAGAATCCTGAAGTCCAGCACCTCGATGTTCAAAATCAGTTTTTATCCAGCAATACTTAGGCTCTTGAAATTACCCGTATAACCTTATTCTAACTATAAACTTATCCAGGACATTTCCAAACCTTTTCCAGTGTAAATTAGAATTGGTCTGCAATTTTAGAAATTCCAACAATTTTGAATCTCTGGGGGAAAAAAAAATCAAAGATAATAGCTGAAATGCAGATGATATTTAAAACTGAATTGATGTAAGATGGAAAATCCATTTGTGACATCGTTGAAATTGAGAGGGAGGGTGCGATATCACATCTGATGATAGAATGTTGTATTTCTTTTATATGTGATTGGCTAATTCATGAAATGTTCTCTTTCTGAATTGACAGTGTGTGAACTACATGTCCATGTTGATTGTAGTCCTTTTGCCTGTAGTGACTGTCGACTGTGTCATCAAGATGGGCATCATGATCGGGTGAGTGAGCGAATTGGCAATTGACATTCCCATGGATTTATTTTATTGATATCAAAAGCAGAGAATTCTTGTTTTTTTATACCTGTAGATAAGTGGCAGGATAGGATAACAGCAGTCATTGATGGAACAGTGTTGGGAAGTGTAAAGATTCATGCCATGCACTTTGCCAGAAGGAATAAAGGCTTAGACTATTTTCTAAATGGAGACAGAATTCAGAAATCAAAGATTCAAAGGGACTGGGGAGTTCTCTTGCAGGGTTCCCTGAAGTTTTAACATGTCTGTTGAGTTGATAACCAGGAAGGAAAAAGCAATGTTCACATTTTTTTTTGAAAATAAAAGCAAGGATGTTATAAAGACTTTGAGGAGTTAGTCAGACCACATTTGATGCATTGTGAGCAGTTATGAGTCCTATGCAAGTATATGCAGGGAATAGATGGATATGTGTCAAATGCAAAAAACAAAGTTTTAGTTTAAATTGGTCATCACATTTGGTGTAGACATCATGGGCCAAAGGGCATATTCCTCTGTTGCATTAGTCCATGTTCTATGACCTTTCGCTGTGGTCCCTTCCCCCTCCCAACCTCCCTTTCACTGTGTTCCCTCCCTCAGTTTGAGCTTTCATTATTGGGAGGATGACAGGAACAGCAGGGAAGTGGATTGCACTGAGGTGAACCAGAAGAAGGGATGAAAGAGTGAGAGGGAAGATGGGAAGTGTTTTGACTGGGCATGGGTGGGGAGGTAAGAAAATATTGGCAGGATTGGAAGTGAGAGAGCTGATTGGCAAGATTGAGAGAGTGTAAGATTTGACTGGTTGGGGTTAGTGTTAAATTTCTAATTTTATAACATTGAGTGACCTAAACCATCACATTTCTTGGTTTAAAATCCACCTTATGTTCTGCTGTCTTGTACTACAATATATTTGTTTTCAGTGCCTTGTGGTCGTCTGGTAAATTAATTGTTTATTTTTAAACCTGTTTACAGGAAATAATCTCATCAAATAAATCTTATACTTTAAGTAGAAATATTGCAAAAAAAATGTCATCAAGCTGAAAAAAGGCAGCTGAAGATTTTGATGTACTGGCTACCTTGACCTGATTTCTCAAAGTGTTCATGAGGGCTTTAAAGATTTTTTTGTGTCAGATAATTGTATTTGAGGAATGATTAGGCTTTTGATATTGCTCATTCATTAAAAATACTTCCAAGTTAACTCTGAACAGGTATTGCAATTGAAGTTCATATCTTATATTAAAAAAATCAGTTACCTGGTTGAGAAATTTAATATGAATTTGCAGTGAGAGAAGAGGGCAGCACGGTAGCATAACGGAAAGCACAACATTATTACAGCACCAGCGACTCAGGTTCAAATCTGGCACTGTCTGTGAGGAGTTTGTACGTTCTCCCCATGTCTGTGTGGGTTTCCGCTGGGTGCTCTGGTTTCCTCTCACCCTTCAAAATGTACACATGTTATAGGTTAATTGGGGTATTTTGGCATTGTGAACTAGTGGGCCGAAAGGGCCTGTTACTGTGCTGTATGTCTATATTTTAAAAAATTAAATATATCTTTCAAAGTGTAAGATTAAAGTCAATTTATTTATTTATTTCATTCTCCCTCCTCCCTTCCCCCTCCCCCCAGGAATCATATCACCACCATTGGAGAGAAGGGAATCTCTCTCCCAGTGCACGCTGTGATGTGTGTAAGAAGTCATGTGGGTCCTCAGAAGTGTTATCTGGCATTCGATGTGAATGGTGTGGGGTAACAGTAAGTAAACAGTTTGATAAGGGGTGATGCTTGGTATTAATTGCTGTAAAATAATGATAAATCCTTGGTACTTACAGCCCTTGGTGTGGTCATGCTGACCGTATAGGTTTACTTGAAAGTATTTCCTTTATTTCCAACATATGCTGAAAATAGGTTGCGCCTTGGTGAGGCATTAAGTTTATTGCCCAAAATTCTTTCTTACTGCAGCTGAACAGATACTCGTAAAGAAAACCTATGATAGCATGGCACAGTAAGTGAAGTGGTTAGCGCAACGCTGTTACAACACCAGCAACTAGGACCGAGGTTCTAATCCCACGCTGTCTGTAAGAAGTTTGTTTGTTCTCCCCGTGTCTGCGTGGGTTTCTCCTGGATGCTTCTGTTTCATCCCACCCTTCAAAATGTACAGGGGTGTAGGTCAATTAGGTGTACAGTTTTTGAGCAGCACGGGCTCATGGGCCCAGAGATCCTGATGCGTGCTGTATGTCTAAATTAAAAAAAAATAAACTAATTGAATTAAATTAAAAGAGACAATAAATACAGTAAAAATCCCCATTATCCAGCATGAACATGGATTATGGATGTCGGAAATGTGAATTTTCTGGTTGACCGAGATTTACTCTTCCAGTGCCTAATTACTACACCTGCATTAAGAATAGACTTCTTAAAAGACAAGTGACAGTGCAAAATGTAAAGTAATTTGAAAAAAAAAACAGTATTGTCTTTAATTATGTAAAGTTCACTTGAATCAAGTAATTCCTGTGTCTTACAAAATTTAAATTTGAACCCCAGATGCTGGCGCTGCAACAGCGTTGCGCTAACCATTATAGCAACTGTACCACCGTCATTATTAACCTATCCCTCCACCAAGTTTACAGAAAAACCTTACTAATATACATAATGCTAATAAAAATAAAGACTCTTACTGGGCAAGGACCAGAAGACACTGGACACTTGCATGGAGGCGAGACGGGTTGCCTTGGTGAAGATGGGTGTAAACATTCAGCCAGTGGAGCGCCCAGTTGTGCCCTGACCCCAAGCAGCTTTTTGAATAAAGTTGCATTAGAATGAACGATGAAGAGCCAGCCAATGCTGCTCGCTGCCATTTCATTCTAATGCAACTTTATTTAAAAAGCTGCTTGGGGTCAGGGCACGACTGGGCGCTCCACTGGCTGAATGTTTGCACCCATCTTCACCAAGGCAACCCGACTCGCCTCCATGCAAGTGTCCTGGTCAGGCCTTCAGTACACCTTTCTTGCGCTGACAACCCAACTCACCTCCACACAAGTGAGGACAGTGAAAGGAATGTATGCGCATTGAGGGGCATTGCAAGTTCAGTGGGGCAAACCTGCACATGTCCAACAAAGTCTCAGCGCTCCCCTAAGGGGTCAATCCGCCCAGTCGTACTTATTTATTTCCTAGATTTTTTTGGCTGGTTGTTTGAGTTTCAGATTGATTGAATTCTGGATAATGGGGATTTTACTGTATTCATAGTAATACTAATGCAAAAAAAGTGACTTGCAGTGGTGCAGACAGTCCAAAATTGATGTGCCAATGGGAAGTGCAAGAGTCTTATTACAATTGGAGAGAAACTGTTCTTAAACCTCAAGGTGCTGGTTTTCAGGTTGGCAGGAGTGAGAAGAGATTGTGACCAGGATGATGGGGGTCCTTAATGAAGTTGGTTGCCTTCTTTATCTGCACCTCACATAGATGTCTGCAATGGATGGGAGATCACATCCTGTTGTGGACTTTATTATGTTTGTTATCCTTCTGTGCTCCTGGGCACTTGAATCCCCAATCAGGCTGTCTTGCAACCAACCAAAATGTCTTGATGTGCTGGCTGGCTCCAGGAAACATCTGATATTTGGACTCCCAGGAACTTGAATTGTCTTGACTTTCTCCACTTCCTTCCCATCAGTGCAGAAAAGCAAATATTCTATTGCCCTCTCTTTCTTAAAATCAACAATATGCTCCTAGGTCTTAGTGACATTGCGAGCAAGATTGTCATTTTAGCACTACCCAACCAGTTCTTTTATTTATTTGTATCATTTAAAAAAATGAATAAAACATTAATCAAATATCCAT
Source organism: Narcine bancroftii (assembly GCF_036971445.1). NCBI lineage: Eukaryota > Metazoa > Chordata > Chondrichthyes > Torpediniformes > Narcinidae > Narcine > Narcine bancroftii. The sequence goes on along the minus strand of NC_091471.1, from coordinate 186,853,260 downwards.
GTCCAATGATTCAAAAAAAGTATTTTTGTAATTTTTCTCCCCAACCCCCCCCTCCCAAAAGTAAGAAAAAGAAAGAAAGGAAATAAGAAAACACCTACTGTTTTATATACAACAATATTAGCATATACAATCATTGAATATTAATGTGATTTCTAATTAAGAGTGGATAAGGTAGAAGAGGTGGATGGAAAATTATTCATAAAAGCCATATATGGTTTCCAAATACTATAAAAATTTTCAACTCGATTCCTTAAACTATATGTAATTTTTTCTAAAGTTATACAATTTTGCATCTCATCATACCGTCTACTTAATAGGACTTCCTTACCATCTTTCCATGATACCGCTATGCATTTCTTTGCAGTTGCTACAGCAATACTTAAAAGTTTTTCTTGGTATTTATCCAATTTCAATTTTGTATTCTTTTCATATATATCTCCAAGTAAAAATATTCTTGGGTCCTTTTGTATCTTTATCTTCATAATTTGCCCTAATAATAGACTTACTTCATTTCAAAACCTTTCCACTTTTTCACAAGACCATACTGAATGCAAAAAAGCCCCTATTTCCTTCATACATCAAAAACACTTAATTAGAATTAAGTCCATTTAACTTATATGGAGTATAATATAATTGATGAAGAAAATTATATTCAACCACTTGATATCTAACATTTACTATATTCGTAACACTTGACATAATTTAGACCAAATCTCCTCTTGAATTTCTATATTTAAATCTTTATCCCATTGCATTTTTGATCTATATCAATTTTTTTTCTTTGTGGTTTCTTGTAATTTTATATATGTCAGTATACGCTTATCTTGTGAGGTTTTTCAGTTGGTTGTTTTTCCAGACTCTTTTGTGTAGTCTTCCAAAGGCGCTATTTGCCTTGGCGAGTCTGTTGTCTATCTCATTGTCGATCCTTGCATCTGATGAAATGGTGCAGCCGAGATAGGTAAGCTGGTTGACCGTTTTGAGTTTTGTGTGCCCGATGGAGATGTGGGGGGGCTGGTAGTCATGGTGGGGAGCTGGCTGATGGAGGACCTCAGTTTTCTTCAGGCTGACTTCCAGGTCAAACATTTTGGCAGTTTCCGCAAAGCAGGACGTCAAGCGCTGAAGAGCTGGCTCTGAATGGGCAACTAAAGCGGCATCGTCTGCAAAGAGTAGTTCACGGACAAGTTTCTCTTGTGTCTTGGTGTGAGCTTGCAGGCGCCTCAGATTGAAGAGACTGCCATCCGTGCGGTACCGGATGTAAACAGTGTCTTCATTGTTGGGGTCTTTCATGGCTTGGTTCAGCATCATGGCAGAGGTCGACAGCATCGAGTCCATGCTGCTGAAGATCCAGCTGCGCTGGATGGGTCACGTCTCCAGAATGGAGGACCATCGCCTTCCCAAGATCGTGTTATATGGCGAGCTCTCCACTGGCCACCATGACAGAGGTGCACCAAAGAAAAGGTACAAGGACTGCCTAAAGAAATCTCTTGGTGCCTGCCACATTGACCACCGCCAGTGGGCTGATATCACCTCAAACCGTGCATCTTGGCGCCTCACAGTTTGGCGGGCAGCAACCTCCTTTGAAGAAGACCGCAGAGCCCACCTCACTGACAAAAGGCAAAGGAGGAAAAACCCAACACCCAACCCCAACCAACCAATTTTCCCCTGCAGCCGCTGCAACCGTGTCTGCCTGTCCCGCATCGGACTTGTCAGCCACAAACGAGCCTGCAGCTGACGTGGACTTTTACCCCCTCCATAAATCTTCGTCCGCGAAGCCAAGCCAAAGAATATATGTCAGTAATAAATCACTTAACAATAAGTGTATCTGTTATTATTTCTTCAAATTGACTGTTTAGGGAGTCTCAAATCTGCTCACAATTGCTTTTTTAAATAAATTTTTAATTGATAATATACAAAAATTGTATTATTATTATTATTATTTATATTTTAGTTGATCAAAGGTCAGAAAAAAAGATCCTAAGAAGCAATCTTTTATCCTCTGTAACCTTTACTAAACCAATTGTCAAATAAAGAATTATTCAAAGTAAAAGGAAGAAGTTGATTTTATTTCAACAATGTTTTTGGTGATTAATAATTTTTAATTCCTCTCTCAAAATGAATTCTGTCCCATATTTTAATGTATATTTTAATACTGACAGATCTTTAGTTCACTATTTAGTTCTTTAGACTCACTATTCAATTTATACAGAATTTACTCTGGAATAGTTTCACCAATTTTATTCATTTCTATTTGAACCCAAGCTGGTTTTTCACCCCATTGATAACTGAAAGACAAAAATTTCAATTGAGCTGCTTTAAAATAATTCTTAAAATTTGGCAGTCTAAGTCCACCCTGATCAAATTTCCGCATTAATTGTTCTAAACCTATTCTTGACATCTTGCCTTTCCAAAGAAACTCGCATATTATTTTAATCAAACTTTGAAAAAAGGATTCTGGTACATGAATGGATAACGATTGAAATAAATATTGCACTCTTGGAAAAATATTCATTTTAATACAATTCACTTGTCCTATTAATGTTATTGGTAAATCTTTCCATCTTTTCAAATCCTCTCCCAATTTTTTTTAACAACGGCAGATAATTTAACTTAAATAAATTATTTATATTTCTACTAATTTTAATTCCTAAGTATTTAATTGCTTCAATTTGCCATGTAAATTTCGTCAGTCTGTTACATTGAGAGTACTCCATATCCACATAGGCATCACTTCAGTTTTATCAATGTTAACTTTATAACCTGATACTAGCCCATATTCTTTTAATCTCTCATTCAACTTATTTAAATATATTTCTGATCTCGTTAAATATACTATAACATCATCAGCAAATAAACTAATTTTATGCTTATTATTACCTACTTCAAATCCTTTAATTTCATTGTCAATTCTAATTACTTCTGCCAATGGCTCAATCGCTAATGCAAATAAAAAGGGTGATAATGGACAATCTTATCTAGAAGATCTTTCTAGCAAAAAAGGTTGTGATATTTGTTTATTCATAATCACTTTTGCCTTTGGTTGATTATATTATCCAAATTATAAAAGTATTTGGAATCCCAAAAGCATTAAGTGTTTCAAATAAAAAATCCCATTCCAGTCAATCAAATGTTTTTTCTGCATCTAATGCTACCACTACAGCGGGAGTCTTCCTATTTTGAGCTGTATTTATCAAACTTAAAAATTTAACTATATTATCTGCTGCTGTTCTATTTTTAATGAAAACAGTTTGATATAAATTCATTAATTTTGGCAAAAATTCAACTAATCTATTGCCTAACAATTATGATACAATTTTATAGTCTGTATTCAATAATGATATAGGTCTATATGAGGAAGGTTGTAAAAAATCTTTCCCTTCTGAATTACAGTTATTAATGCCGTTTTAATGGATTCTGGTAAATCATGAACCTCTTTCATTTAATCTAATACCTTCATTAATATAGACATTAATAACTCCTTAAACTCTTTATAAAATTCTGGTGAGAAACCATCTTCAACTGGTGCTTTATTATTCTGTAGTGAAATTAGGGTCTCATGGACCTCTATTTCTGAAAAATTCTCAATCTTTTCATCCTCCTTTAACACTGGCAATTTAATTTGTCTCAAATAATCTCTTATTTTGTTATTATCTTTCATAGATTCTGAATGATAAAGTTTTGCATAAAATTCTTTTAAATTATCATTTATTTCCTGTGTTTTATGTTATTTGACCTGATGATTGTTCTAGAGATTTCTTCCATTTTTAATTGCCTTGCTGAAACTTTGAGCCCTTTCACCCAACTCAAAATATTATTGTAGTGATCTCATTATGTCACTCTCCACTATAAGTTTGGACAGTATTGAGTCTTAATTTCTTCAACTCTAGCAATTTTCTCTTCTCCTCATCTTTATGTACTTGAATTTCCTTCTCCAATATCATTATCTCTTTGTCTAATTGAATTACTTCTTTCATATGTTCTTTCTTAATTTTTGAAATATAACTTATTATTTGACCTCTCAAATATGCCTTCATAGAGTCTCATAATATAAACACTTGCAACTGAATCTTTATTACTGTCTATTTTTTTAATCTGTTTCCTCATTTAATCACAAAATTCCCTTTTCTTTAACAAAGTTGTATTTAACCTCCATCTATAACCTACCTTTTTTTCTTCTTCCAATGAAATAGACAAAATTAAAGGTGAATGATCTGATAGGACCTGCACTTGATATTCCACTCTTCGTACTCTATATTGAAATTGTGTAGAAATTAAAAACCTATCAATCCATAAGTATGTTTGAAATCAATAAGAATAAAAGGCATAATGTCTTTCATTTGGATGGATTTTTCTCCAAATATCCACTAAATCCATAACTTTCATTAAATCTATTACCTTATTTTTCACCACTCTCCCGATCTATCTAATTTAGGGTCTAAAAAAAAATTTAAATCTCCTCCCAATGTAACTTTCCCCTTGGCATTTGATAAATTCATAATAACATCTTGCATAAATTTGCCATCATCTACATTTGGCGCATATACATTCATTAAGGTCCAATGTTCCGAATAGATCTGGCAATTTACCATAATGTATCTTCACGCTACATCTATACTAGTATCTGATACTTTAACTGGTAAATTTTTATTAATTAATATTGCTGTGCCTCTAGCCTTAGAATTAAAAGATGATGCTATTACTAACATAACATAACATAACAATTTACAGCACGGAAACAGGCCATTAGGCCCTTCTAGTCCGCACCGAACCAAACACCCCTCTCTAGTCCCACCTCCCTGCACAATGCCCATAACCCTCCATCTTCTTCTCATCCATATACCTGTCCAACTTTTCTTAAATAATACAATTGACTCCGCCGCCACTATTTCTCCCGGAAGCTCATTCCACACGTCTACCACTCTCTGAGTAAAGAAGTTCCCCCTCATGTTACCTCTAAACCTCTGCCCTTTAATTCTTAACTCATGTCCTCTTGTTTTAATCTTTCCTCCTCTTAACGGAAATAGTCTATCCACATCCACTCTGTCTATCCCTTTCATAATCTTAAATACTTCTATCAAATCCCCTCTCAACCTTCTACGCTCCAAAGAATAAAGACCTAATCTGTCCAATCTCTCCCTATACTCTAGATGCTTAAACCCAGGTAACATTCTGGTAAACCTTCTCTGCACTCTCTCCACTCTGTTTATATCCTTCCTATAATTAGGCGACCAGAACTGCACACAGAACTCCAAATTAGGCCGCACCAACGTCTTATACAGTCTCAACATCACCTCCCAACTCTTATATTCCATGCAATGATTGATAAAGGCCAGCATACTAAAAGCCTTCTTCACCACCCTATTCACGTGAGTTTTTACCTTCAGGGAACGATGTACCATTACTCCTAAATCTTTCTGCTCTTCTGTATTCATCAATGCTCTCCCATTTACCACGTATGTCCTGTTCTGATTCTTCTTACCAAAATGAAGCACCTCACACTTATCAGCATTAAATTCCATCTGCCAATTTTCAGCCCACTTTTCTAAGCAGCCCAAATCCCTCTGCAATCCTTGAAAACCTTCTTCATTATCCACTATTCCACCTATCTTAGTATCGTCTGCATATTTACTAATCCAATTTACCACCCCATCATCTAGATCATTAATGTATATAACGAACAACAATGGGCCCAATACAGATCCTTGAGGCACACCACTGGTCACCGGCCTCCAACCTGACAGACAATTATCCACTTCCACTCTCTGGTCTCTCCCTTTCAGCCAATGTTCAATCCATTTGACTATCTCAAAATTTATACCTAAAGACTGGCCCTTCCTAACTAACCTTCCATGTGGTACCTTATTGAAGGCCTTACTGAAGTCCACATAGACAACATTCACTGCGCTACCCTCATTCACATTCCTAGTCACCTCTTCAAAAAATTCAATCAGATTGGTCAAACATGACCTTCCTCCCACAAATCCATGTTGAGTGCTCCTGATCAGACCCTGTCTATCCAGATGTTTATAAGTACTATCTCTAAGAATTTTCTCCATTAATTTACCTACCACAAACGTCAAACTTACAGGCCGATAGTTGCCAGGCTTCCTCCTTGAACCCTTTTTAAATAACGGAACCACATGCGCAATGCGCCAATCCTCCCGCACTATCCCCATATCTAATGACATTTGGAAAATGTCCCTACCCAATCTCTTTTAAGTTTTTCATGTTCCTTTTGTGTCAAATACATTTCCTGTAAAAAAAAAAAGCTATGTCTGTTTTAATTTTTTTCCATATAAACCAAACATTTCTTCCACTTTTATTTCATTCTGAATCCCATGGATATTAATACTAATAAAATTCAGTTTATCTGCCATCTAATCTTGCATAAAATCTAATGCTGTCCAACTTTCCACCTCCATTCCTCTTATATTCAAAATGCTAACTAAATATTTCATGATGGTGTATTAAAGAGAAAGAAAGAAAAGAAACAAAGAAAAAGATAGAAACCCTACTCCTTCCCCCCCCCCCCCCTCCAAGGCATACATTGTTAACACCCCTGATCTGTAGGAGTTGTGATCAAAAACCACTCCCATTCACTAGATTCCCTTGAGGCCAGGCTCATATTGTACTCTCTCTTATGCTTCTAATCTTTTTAATCTCACAATTACAAATTCAATTTTTTCATAGATCTAGCGGGTAAAATCTTTCCTCCCTAATATTCTCTCTCCTTCAAAACTTGTATCATTTCATATATACACTCAACTGCAATCTTTCTGCTCCCTCTCTCTCTTCAGACATCTCTCAGTTCTCGTCTCATTTTCTCAGGCAGCGAATCTTGAAACACTTTCACTTCATTGGGTTCCATAATAAAACTGTTTTTGCCCTTTGGAACAAAAAATTTCAACACTGCTGGATACCTTAAAATAAAAGTGTAGCCTTTTCTCCACAGCACATTTTTAACAGCATTAAATTCTTTTCTTTTTTTCAATAAATCAAAGTTTATATCAGAATAAAAGAAAATCTTATTATCATTATAAATCAATGGTGATTGTCTCTCCTTCGCTTGCTTCGCAGCCAGCTCCAAGATCTTCTCCATAACGAAGTAGTGACCAGTATCGAATGTGGCTTTTGATCTGACTGTGGTTTAGGTCATAATTCTGGATGAGCTCTTTCAATCTCAATATCCCCTTGAAATTTAATTACCCCCAAAGTTTGTGGAATCCAACATTGTAAAAATCTCTTCATATCTTGTCCTTCATTGCCTTCTTGAAGTCCAACAATTTTTATTTTATTTCTTCTGCTGAAATTTTCTAACATCAATTTTTTTAGTTAATTGATCTTTTGTTGCGGCCGCTTCATCTTAAACTTGCTTCATTTGTTTTTTAACATTTTGGATTTCAAATTCATTACCTTTAATTTTTTTATTCCATCACTTCAAATTTTTTGTCCATTTGCGACAGCATTATTTTCAGTTATACTCTCATTGCAATTTTAACTTCCATTGTTAACTGTAGCAAAGATTGCTGGAAAGTATCCATATATTTCTTCATTTCTGTTGTGGATATATAAGACTCTTATTTTCTTCTGTCTTTTGGTCATAACTCTCTGTTCAACATACATTTCTTCTTCCTGCTCCTCTTCTTGATTGCTCGAGCTGGAGACTTCTTGAGCCTTTTTTAAAATTGCCTCCATTTTTTTCTGTGCTTTGCACATGTGCGAGGAGTCGCACATACTCAGAGTCACTTCTTCACTCGTGGCAGGCGACCATTGTCAGGGGAGACCTTGTACAGTGATGTCCAAGGTTTCCCCTGCTCCAGGCTTATCCTCATGGGCACCTACCCTCTGAACAGCTCCAGGATCTTTCTTCAAGGTAGGCCTCTTCTTTATCAACTTCTTTTTCTTGTTCAAGTTCTTGAAAAGTAATAGTCATTTTATCTTTCTTAGATGGCATTCTGTATTATTCTGTAGGCCTTCCAATAACTTTCCTTTCTATTTTCTTTCAACTAACTCAGCCTTTTTGACTGTTTGTAAAGCTTTTTCAGAGAGAATAGAGAAGTTAAGTTTAGCCCCATGTTATCATGTGGCATTCCCCCCAACCAATTCTCGATCTCCATCCTGTAATCTGATTCATCATTTTCTTCTACTAATCCAATGACAGTGGTGTCATCTCAAATTTGAGTATCGATTTGGATCTGATCTTGACTGTGCTGTTAGAGTAGCCACTGTCAATGCCAACTCCTCAAGGTTGATAGGTGGTTTAGAAGGCATATGGTGTGCTGGTCTTCATGAGTCAAGCACTGAGTTCAAGAGCTGTGAGGTAATGTTGCAGCTCTATAAAACTTTGGTTGAACCACTCTTCCATTCTATATTCTGTTCAGTTCTGGTTGCCTCAGTACTGGAAGGATATAGATGCTTCGAGAAGATGAAGAGAAGATTTTCCAGCATGTGACTGGATTGAAGAACATGTCTTGTGAAGCAAAGTTGACAGAGCTAGCGCTTTTTTTTAGAGGAACAAAGGATGAGACATTTCCTCACCAAGGGCCTATACAACTGCAGTAAGACCTTCCTGCTTCTATCTCTCACATGCTGTTTGCTTTCTTCATTGCCCGTGTACCTACCTCCCAATCTTTTTTTAACATTTTAAAAATAATTTTAAAACCACATTCATACATACATATTGAATAAAAGTATACATAAAGAAAATACATGTGTATAAAAAAGAGAAAACCCTCCCACCCCTACCCACTAATCCTAACTAATATAAAAAGAAAAAAAGGAGAATATCAATAAAAAATATTAATTCAATACATATAATAATGGAGTTAAGGGTTACCAGTGGGATGGGCCCTCAAGAGTCTCTTACATCTTCAAACCAAGATGTTGTAAATATGGGCTCCAAACTTTAAAAAAAAAATGATATTTATTATGTAAATTATAAGTTATTTTCTTAAGTCGAATGCATGAATGTAATTCAGCATGCCACTTCTCCATCCCTAAATTCATATCTGATTTCCAAGTAATGACAATGCATTTCCTAGAAACAGCTAAAACCAGTCGTAAAAATTCAACTCGATACATAGTTAATCATAATTTAATACTAACAATTTTAATGTTACCCAACAAAAAGAACATAGGATCCTGTGGGAGTTTAACTTTTACCATTTTCTCTAAATATTTCTACCCGTAACCAGAAAGACTTTACCCTAGAACACTCCCAAGTAGAATGAAATAAGGAACCAACCTCCTGACCACATCTAAAACATAAATCAGACAAATTTAAATTGAACTTATTTAATTTTTCAGGAGATAAATATAATTGATGTAAAAAATTATATTGAACTGATCTATATCTAACATTAATAATTTTCATCATACTTTCTTTACATAATTGTTTCCAATCACTTTCATCTATTCGTCTATTTAAATCAACCTCCCATCTTAAACTTGATTTATGAATTTCTAACTTGGGAGCAAATTTTTGAAGTAATCTATACATCTCTGAAATAAACTTATTTATACCACCTTTACTGACCAATATTTCTAATTCATTCTGCCTAGGTAATATTAAATCATGACCTAACTTATCAACCAAGAAAGCCCTAACTTGATAATAGCAAAAAAAGGTATTATTTGGGACATAAAATTTCTCCTTCATTTGTTGAAAAATCCTGGAATAAATCAAGGCAGACCTGCCTCCGAATCTTCAATAACACCCAGATCTCGTTACACCTCCCATAGTCCTCATTTCTCACCATTCAGACAATCATCTGCCTTCTTATTATTGCTACCTAGTGGATAATCTCAAATTTATTTATGTTATACTGCATCTGCTTCCTCAATCTGTCCAAGTCACCCTGCAGCCTCTTGGATTCTTCCTCACAGCTCACACTGATCCAATGTACAGTTATTTTAAGACTTCGAGAGAATACATTTAATCCCTTCATCCAAGTCATTAATAAATATTATAAATAACTGGAGTCCCAGCACGCAACTTGGGGAACCAAACTAGTAGCAGACTGCCAAACTGAAAAGGTCCCATTTATTACGCTCTTTGCTTCTTGCCTGCCAACCAGGTTTTTTTTAAATCTATGTCAATACATTACATCCTATACTGTGTTCTCTAATTTTGCACACCAATCTATTATCAAAAGCCTTTTGAATCTTCAAATACACCACATTGTGATGAAAGTTTTAGTCTAATTTTAAAACTATATTTCATATATGTATAGAAACTTTTGTAAAAGTTAGTTTTGGGTAGACAGGGCTCATTCACATTTTACAGACACACATTGTTCTTTGCAGCTGTTAGCTGGCTTCAGCATCAAGAAATAGATTAGCATTTTAAACACCATTGACCACAGAAGCCAATTTGAAGAGACAGAACGGATATTGATTGCAGTTGAAGCAAAAGAGATGAAAGGATTTATGATGGTTTTTGAGATACTGAAAACAATGGGTGTTATTTCAGAAGCACTTTTTTTCCCTCGTGAGCAGACATCATGGAGGCATAAGTGGACTTGAATGCTTTTAGCACATCAATGTGAAAAGACAGTATGAAATGATGTCACATACCATTTAAGATGAGAGATATGGAGAAATATATTATAAAATTCAGACATTTTGAATCAGTTTCACAAGGCTAAGACCCTGTGAGACACACACAAGAATTGGAACCTTGTGAAAGACAGTGACCAGAATAAAAGGGGAATACAGAAAATGTGGATTTCAAACTGAAAGCCCGTGTTCTGATTGCTTTTTTGAAAATGAAGAGTGCAGCCTTGTCGTGGAAGAAAACTCCATGAATCTTAAGAAGAAAACTGAAGAAGAAGAAAAACTTGACCTCCTGGAAAGACAGGACTTGTATTATCCTATTCACAGGAGATACAACCTAAGTGGCGTTTAAATAAGTCAGCTCACTGAAGGGCAACTCGTCGAAAGAATTGTGAGTTTAAAGAGGCCTGAATATATGATGTTTCAAAGTGTTTTACAATTATTTGTGATCTGAAAATTTAAGACCTTCAAACAAGACTAAGAAATGATGCTGAAGTTTTAAAAATCGACTTTTTAGGGTTTGGGACTTTAACACTTGTACACGCGCGCACACACTCACTCTCCTATACTTGCGCTTAGTGGGGTTAAATTTAGAGTTTAAGTTAGTGATAAGTAAGAAAAGTCATGTTATTATAGTTTAATAAAAACTATTATTTTGAATTTACCATTATCTGGAGAATTTTCAATTGCTGTGTTCCTTTGTTAGTACTAACAAAGTCTCTCTAGTCCCTAACAAAATTAAGAGGGTTGTTAGTTCATGACAATATCAACTGATTCCCTGTTGCCCATTCCACTGGTTCCATCCTCAAAAAAATCTCTAAGATTTATCCCATGCTATTTCCCTTTGGTAAATCCACACTGACTTGGATTAATCCAGTCACTCCTCTACAAACATGCAGCAATTACATCTTTAACAATTGACTTAATTTTTTTATGCTTTTAAACTTAGCCTGAAAATTTATTATCTATGAAGTGTTAAATAATAAAGGTGTCATCATTCTTTCTGCTTAGGTTCATGCTGATTGCTATAGTGGCCTCACACCAGAATGTAATTTTGGAAGATTACAAAATATGATACTGCCTCCAAATTGTGTACGTGTGGCTGCATGCAATTTCAGCAGGTTCCACTGTTTTCGGTTATCAGAAGGTTCACAGACAGAGCAGAGTAAGTAGGGGAGTGTGAAATGAATTCTTGTTATTTCTGAATTTGGATGATCAGATATATTACCTGATTATATTACCATGTGATACAAATGACTAGAAGGCAAGGATTTCAAAGCTGTACAAAATGTCTGGAGAAACATGAAAACTGCAGATGCTGGAATCTTGAGCAAATAATGTGTAGCATGACAGGTAGCATCCGAGGAGAGAAATGCTCAGTCAACATTTCAGGTTGCAACCCTTTATCGAGACTAAAGTATTGATGAAAGGTCCAGACATGAAACACTGACTGAGCATTTCTCTTCATCGATACTGCCAGACCCACTGGGTCCCTCCAGCATCTTGTTTTTTAATTGTAAAATATGACTGTTCAATAATTTAACACTGGTTGCTTTATGGCCAAAATTATTTTTAAGTGCTGAAATTTGGATTTTAAGAAGATTGAACTTTAGAAGTTATAATATAAGACTTATAAAAGGAGACTGATTCAAAGAATAGTACAGCACAGGAACAGGCCCTTTGGCCCATGTGTCTGTGATGATCCTGATGTCCAAATCAAACTAAAATTCTGTTGTTTTCACCTTATAGATATTCCTCCACCCCCTTCATGTTCCCATTTCCCAAGTCTCTTAAATGCTGCTATTGTATCTGCTTCCACCACAACTCCTGGAGCCTGTTTCAGGCACATATCATCTCACATCTCCTCTGAACATCCACCCCTCTCACCTTCAACATGAGTGTGTGACATTTTGTCTGGGGAAAGATTCTGACTGCCCATTCCATTAATGCCACTCATTATTTTATATGCTTCTGTCAGGTTGCCCCTCAACTTCCTACACTCCAGAGAAAACCAGTTTGTCCAACCTGTCACCATAACTTGTTCCCTCTAAACCTTCAACATTCAGGTAAGGCTCTTATGGACACTGGAAAGAGTACAAAACCTCCTGTAATGGAGAAACAAGAATCGCACACCGTATTCCAAGTGTGACCTAACTGAAATTTTCTGTTGCAACATTACCCCCTTTTATACTCAGGTCATGTCCAATGAAGCCAAGCATACTATAAACCTTCTTTACCACTCTATCTACTTGGATGGCCAGTGTCCATGAGCTATTGTCCTGGACCTTCAGATCCCACTATACATCAATACTCCTCCCTTGCATGCGCCCCCCCCACCTTTTTATTCAACCACCTACCTTGATGAAGGGCTAAAGCCCGAAAATTGGCTACGCTCTCCTCATGTAGATGCTGCATGAGCTGCTGAGCTCCAGCACATTTGTGTCGTACCCTAACACATGACCGTTCTCCACATTATGCTCTCCATCATTGACCATGCCATTCTCCTCAGTAACACTGATGTAAAGTCCTGAATTGAATTTGATTTGTTTCTTTTGTGGCAACCTCTCATACTTTCTTGTAATCAAGATTTTTCTTTCTCAATGCTAATGTTGATATTGTAGCATTAAATCCAGAAATATAAAATATACTCACAGACCAGGTAGCATCTGCTAAGAGAGAAAAACAGCTGAGATACTAAGAGATTGTGTGCAAGACATTAAAAAGGACAATAATTCAGGTATAGAAATAATTTGGAATGCTAACAAAATGTTACTAAAACCATTGAGAAAATATGAATCATGAAAGTCTTCATATGCTCTGATTATAGTGAAAACACAAAATGCAGCAGGCTTTGCACCATCCATAGGAAGTAAACATATGTACATGATGTTTCGGGTCTGAGCCCTTCTTCAAGGTATTTATTACCATAGAGGCTACCACTTTCCGGGAACTATGGACTTGTTCCTCAAGATCCTTAACTTTATTAATACTCACGTTTTTTTTTAACCATTTTTTGTTTACATCCTACCCTTGTTTGCCTTCCCAAGATCACCTCATGTATGTTAGATTTAAATTCCATTTGCCATTGCTCCACCAACCTTTCCTGCTATATTGTTGCCTTAAACACCCTTCCTCACTATCTACAACATTACCCATTTTCATGCTATCTGTAAACTAGCACTCACTTCTAAGTCATTGATACATTAGCACAGAGTCGTCGTGCCAATCCATGTGATGCACCACTAGTCAGACTTCCAATCAGAAAAGCAACCCTCCACTCTGCCTCCCAGCACCATTTTTGATCCAATGTGCCAGCCTGCCCTGGCCTATAACATTCTGGACAGGCCTACTATGCTGGCCTTGTTGAAAGCCTTACTAATGTGCACATAGACAACATCTACTGCACGCTCCTCATCATTATGCTTAATTACATCCTCAGAAAATTCATTCATATATGTGAGGTGGGATTTTCCACGAATAAAGACGTGCTGACTATCATTAATAATCCCTGCCTTTCTAAATGAATATCAATTCTGTGCCTTGGAATTTTTCCAGTAGTTTTCCTACCACTCACAGGCCTACAGTTATCCCTGCTGAAAAGGGATCCACATTGGCTATTCCTGAATCACCCAAAGGTGCTAAAGAGTCTGTTGAAACCCCAGCAATCATCATCTTGTTTTGTTGCAATGGATACTAATTATGAAAGTAGGGATCCTATGCTTTAGTTATACAGTGTAATTGTGTGTCTTCATCCGCCTCTGATGTTGGCCACCTTATCTGAGAAATATTCTGATGAGGGTTTATCAAAATGGATGTAGCGAGTATGTCATTTCTTGTGGGAGAAGGCAGAATCTTGGGTCACCAATTTAAGATTGAGATTAAATGAATATTTTTCTGAGGGTTGGGAGTCTTTGGAATCCTGTTCTTCAGAGACTGATGGAAGCAGTATCTTCAAATGCTTTTAAAACATAAGTGGATTCCTGATAAGCAAGTGGATGAAAGATTACAAGAAGTAGGGCAGGAATCCAGAGATAAAGTTACAATCAGATTAGCTGTGATCTTGTTGAAGGCAGAATTAGTTTGAGGAGCCAAATGGTTCACTTCTGTTTTTAATTCAAATGTTTGCATTTCAGAGCATATGTAGTAATGCATGAAAATTTATATTAAAATTTAGTACATCAATTGTGAGTTAATCTAATGCATTAATGGAATTAATTGACAACTCTATCAATGTCCGAAAAAGAAAAAGTACTTGCTTAGAAAAGTACTGTAATTTGTTGAAATGTGATATTGACTGCTGTGCTTGCTCTGCTTGTATGTATGTGTGTGAGTGTGCAAGCATGCACTTTATGTGTTTGGTATTGTGAGCACGTGACATTTCGCACTGGAGTACTCCTGACGTCCTTTTACTATCAAAGTCTGCTGCTTATGGGAATGTCTTTCCATAGTGGATGAGGACAGTGTTGCCGATGATGATTTGGCTACTGGAAACCATGGATCAAATAAGGATGCCTTGTCCACAACTGATTCAGGTAAATGAATTTGTGGGCACTCAGTCCACACGATTGGTTTTGATTAAATTTTGTGCAATCTGAATAGAACATTGAAGAATATACCACAGTACAGGCTTTTTGGCCCTCAATGCAAAGATTTCCTCTCCGCCTTCAGATTAACTATTTAACTTCAAATTTGGATGGCAATTTATCTCAATTTTCCTTGAGAAATGTTTCAGGATTTAGAGGTCACCTTAGTAATTTTGTAGTTAATTAAGGCCATTTCGGTAATGCATCAGAATATGATCAGACTACCCGCAACTGAACTTTCTGACCAGAAAACTGAACTGCAATGTGGAGTTGATAGCATATTCATACGAGTGATTAGTTCAAACATCCCTGCTAATTACATGATAGCTTGGACTCCTGAGGTCCTGATCTTGTCAATGTATTTGTTACATATGATGCTAAGAAAAATCTGAAGATACTGAATGAAGTAGTGTCATGGGACCAAAAATATCCACCCTGAGGTATTTTAGAACAGACACTTCAGAACTGGGAAGATCTATGGTTCATATTTGGAACAGTACAGGCACTTCCATCCAATGGATGGAGAGCTGAGGGTAAAAAGACAGGGGGAAGGGAGGGGGAAAGGAGAGCTGGTTAACAGAAACTGGGAGTTGATGTTAAGGCCATTTGGCTGAAGAGTGCCCAGACAGAAAATCAGGTGTTGTTCCTCCAATTTACAAGTGGTCTTGGTGGGATAGTGCATAAGGCTTTGGTCAGACGTGTGAGTATAGGAGTGTGAGACACAACTGAAATGGTTGGCTACTGGGAGTTTTTATTACTGGTGCGGACGGAGCGAAGGTGTTCAGCTAAGTGATCTCCCAATCTGCGCCTAGTCTCTCCGATGTAGAGAAGGCCACAAAGGGAGCACCGGATAAAGTAAATCAGCCCTGCAGATAAACAAGTGAAGTGTTGCTTCACTTGAAAGGCCTGTTTGGGGCGCCAGACTAAGGTGAGGAAGGAGGTGAGAGCACAAATGTCGCACCTCTGTGTCCACAGGAGAAGGTACCAGGATGGGGGAATTGGTTGAGAAGGATAAATGCATGAGGGAGTCACGGAGGGAGCAGTCTCTACAGAAGGCAGAGAGGGGAAGATGTGTCTGGTAGTGAGGCCCTGTTGTAATTGCCGTAAATTATGGAGGATAATGTGTTAGATGCGGAGGCTGATGGGGTGTTGGTGAGGACAAGGGAAACCTGTGTTTATTGCATCTGGTGGCAGATGAGCAAAAAATTGAGGATATGTGGGTGAAGGTTGAGTTGATGGTGGCAGAGGGGAAGCTACATTTGTGGAAGAAGGCAGATGTTTCAGAAGATCTAAACTGGAAGACCTCATCTTGGGGACACATGTGGCGGAGATGGAGAAATTGCGAGAAGGGAATAGATTCCTTGCAGGGAATAGAGTGTGAGGAAGTGTAGTTGAGGTAGTTGTGGGAGTTGGTGGGTTTGTAATATATGTCAGTGGAAAGCTTGTCTCCCAAGATGGAGACAGTAAGATCCAAAAAGGAGAGTGTTATCAGAGATGGACTAGTTGAGTTTGAGATTGGGGTGGAAGTTGGCAGCAAAGTGAATGAAGTTGACAAGCTCATCATGGGTGCATGACGTAGTCAGGAAGAGTTGAGGGGCTTTGTCTGTGTAGGTTTGCAGCATGGATTTCTCCACAAAGCCCACAAACAGGCAGCATAGCTGGGACCCATGTGGATACCCATGGCCACTCCTTTGATTTGAGGAAGTCTGAGAAGTTGTTTAGAGCGAGCACAAGTTCTGCCAGGCGGAGGAGAGTGGTGATAGAGGATGACTGGTCGGGTCTCTAGTTCAGAAAGAAGTGAAGTGCTCTAAGACCTTCTGTATGGGGGATGAGGTATAAAAGGATTGGACATCTATCATGAAATGAGGCGGTCTAGTTCAGGGAATTGGAAGTCATTGAAGAGATGGAAGGCATGTGAGGTATCGAGGATGTAGGTGGGGAGATATTGGACCAGCAGAGAAAAGATAGAGTCAAGGTAAGATTAAACTAATTCAGTCAGGAAAAAGCAAGCAGAACCAATGGGTGTAACTGGGTGGTTGGGTTTATGTATCTAGGGTAAAAGATAGAAATGGGTAATGCGGGGATAGGAATCAATGAGTGGTGGAAGCAGATACAATAGCTTTTTTTCCAGACTCTTACAGATATCGTGGCCTGAAAGTTGGGAAGTTTTGTTTGCGGCAATATTTAGTGGTTCTGTTGCTCATTTTGGACATTGTCAGGGCCATTCATCTTCAGAACTCATCACAGATTTGGTACAAATATAAAGAATTGAATTGCAGAGATGAGGCAAAAGAGACGGCCTGTGGCTTAAATGCACATTTCACTTGGGTGGCACCAATGAGCTGGAATAAAGTTGAACCACTAGGAATCAAGGAGAAAAGGGTCCATTGACTATCTTAGACTAAGTGATAGATGTAGTTATTGGAAGGTCAAACATCTGAGGCCATGGCATCATTGCAAGATTCACTTAGGTCAGTACCCTCGACCATTACTTAAATGATGCTTCATCGGTGACCTTTTCTCTGAAGTAGGGGAATTTACTAATGATTGCACTATTTTCAGTACTTTTTGCCACTGCTCAGATACTGAAACAGTCTTATTATGAGCAACTAGATTGGAAAATATTTGACAAGGAGTTCTGCGGTATGGAAACAGACCATTTGGCACAATTTCTCCACACCGAAAAAGTTGTTATTCTAAGCTAGCTACATTTGTCAGCATTTTGCCCATATCTGGTGCAGTCTCAAAGTAGTTTTTATGTTCTCCCTGTGGCCTGCATGGGGTTTTCCTGGGTGCTTCGGTTTCCACCTTTCCTCCAAAACAAATAGGGTTGGTAGGTTACTTGGGGGTAACTAGACAGCATGGGTTTCGATGACCAGAATCTGCTTCTATCATGGTGTAAATCCTGCCCTGGTTCCAGCTATCAAAATGCAACACCTAACTCACCTAACCCTAATTGACCTACATCCCATTTTAATCTAAGATACCATCACCCTTCATTTGACCACTAATTTTTGTGTCATCGACAAACTTGTTAAGCTTGTTACTACATTATCAACCAGTATGTTACTATACATGCAAAAGTACATGAGACTCAGTATTAATCCCTATGGCACACTGCTAGTGACAGGCCTCTGGTCTGAACATGAGACTCAGTATTAATCCCTATGGCACACTGCTAGTGACAGGCCTCTGGTCTGAACATGAGACTCAGTATTAATCCCTATGGCACACTGCTAGTGACAGGCCTCTGGTCTGATTAACAACTACCCTCTGTCTCCTACCATCAAGCCAATGTTTATTCAACCAGGATGTAATCTTCCAGACCAGCATACTATTTAGGACCTTTTCAAAAGTCTTACACACAATGTTTACTTTATCCCCTCACCAATCTTCTTCATTGCCATGTAAATAACTAGTGAGAATGATTTCCCATGCACAAAGCCTTGTTGAACCTATCCACTGCTTCCACTCATGTCATATGCCGGAAATGTACAGTGTTTGTTGGAGGAATGGTTTAATTTTAATATCCTTCCTGTTTCTAAAAAAAAACATATTGTTGTTTAGCAGGGAGTTGACTTTATTAAAGTACAGCTCATGGCTGATGAAACCATCAGAAAACAACTTTTCTGGTTCAGCAGGTGGCTGCAGTTGGCACAGGATATCTAATTGTGGGAAAATTCAGTGTTTATATCTTACTGAATGCTTGGTAATCTTAAAGCTAAAATACTAAACAAATTCACGATGGTGGTAAAAAGATTTTGAATTGGGAAATAATAAAAGATTAGTTGCGGATATCTTGTAGATCAGATACCAGGAAATCTTCATGTTCAAATTTAGATTCAGTTTTAATGTTTTAAATTAGAGGTGGATGTGAATACTCTTGCAGTGATCCACATAGCACAAGATTATGTGAATATTCCTTGGTACCCATGAAGATGCATTTATCCTAAAATGTAATCCAAGAAAAGTGTAACGATAATGGATCATTTAATAATCTTATTTTGTACAAAACTAGGGAATGAGGTGAAATTATGAACTCTTTTGATTTCTCAATACCTGCAGTTTGATTTTATAGCTGAATTTCTTTATGGTATTTCTTCCTATTTAGAAGTCTATTGATAATATTTATGTTAGTTTTACTTTCTTTCTAATGTCATCAATTATTCTCAGGTAAACAGACTTTAAAGATATTTGATGGAAATGACACAGTGAAACGGAATCAATTTCGACTAATTACTGTTCCACGAATTTCAAAAATAGAAGATGCAGTGGTAAGTCGGTTCAAGAATCAAACCTCGACATGAAGGTAAAATTAATGTCACCAATTTTTTTTTAAATTTTTTATTTTTCATACTATAAACCACATTGATCAAGATACATACATTTTTCTTTTCAAATATATAGTGTCATTTTCTCCCCCCCCCTTCCCATCCCACCCTCCCTACCTCCCCTCCCATTCATTTAAAGTTCAGAATCTAAGATACATTAAACCCGTCAAACAATGTTGTCACTCAATAAAAATAAACAAGAAGTTCCACTGAGTCAATTCTTTTCATTTCCTTCTCCTTCTGTCATTTTAGGTGGTAGATGTCCCTGGTAGGTTTTCTCTATTGTGTTTCATGTATTGCTCCCATATTTGTTCAAATATTGTAATATTATTTCTTAAATTATATGTTATTTTTTCTAGTGGAATACATTTATTCATTTCTATATACCA
This sequence comes from Narcine bancroftii, assembly GCF_036971445.1. Taxonomy (NCBI): domain Eukaryota; kingdom Metazoa; phylum Chordata; class Chondrichthyes; order Torpediniformes; family Narcinidae; genus Narcine; species Narcine bancroftii. The sequence goes on along the minus strand of NC_091471.1, from coordinate 186,833,406 downwards.
TTGTTGAATTCTCAAGTTATCTTCTAATTTTCAGGCTGACATAATACATTTTTTTGCTACAGCTAGGGCTATCCTAACAGATCTTTTTTGTGCACCATCCAAATCAAGTCCAAATTCTTTGATTTTTATGTTATTAGGAGGAAGATCTCTGGGTTTTTTGGTATATTGCTTTTTGTGATTTTATTTAATATCTGGTTTAGATCTTCCCAAAATTTTTTCACTTTCTCACATGTCCAAATTGCATGAATTGTTGTTCCCATTTCCTTTTTACAGCGAAAACATCTGTCAGATACTGTTGGGTCCCATTTATTTAACTTTTGAGGTGTAATGTATAGCCTGTGTATCCAATTATATTGTATCATACGTAACCTCGTGTTTATTGTATTTCTCATAGTTCCAGAGCATTACTTCTCCCATGTTTCATTCTTTATGTTTAGATCTTGTTCCCATTTTTGTTTAGTTTTACCATTTGTTTCCTCATTCTCCTTTTCTTGCAGTTTAATATACATACTTGTTATAAATTTTTTGATTATCATTGTGTCTGTAATCACATATTCAAAATTACTTCCCTCTGGTAACGTCAGACTGCTTCCCAATTTGTCCTTCAAGTAGGATTTCAGTTGGTAGTATGCCAATACTGTATTTTGAGTTATATTATATTTATCCTTCATTTGTTCAAAGGATAGTAATTTATTTCCTGAAAAGCAATTTTCTATTCTTTTGATCCCTTTTTTCTCCCATTCTCTAAAGGAAAGGTTATCCATTGTAAAAGGGATTAGCTGATTTTGCGTCAGTATTAGTTTTGGTAATTGGTCATTTGTTTTATTCCTTTTTACATGAATCTTCTTCCAAATATTGAGCAGATGATGTAATACTGGAGAATTCCTACGTTGTACCAATTTTTCATCCCATTTATATAATATATGTTCAGGTATCTTCTCCCCTATTTTATCTAGTTCTAATCTAGTGCAATCTGGCTTTTCCCTTGTTTGATAAAAATCTGATAGGTATCTTAATTGTGCGGCTCTATAATAACTTTTAAAGTTTGGCAGTTGTAAGCCTCCTTGTTTATACCATTCTGTTAATTTATCTAGTGCTATCCTCAGTTTCCCCCCTTTCCATAAAAATTTCCTTATTATTTTCTTTAACTCCTTGAAGAATTTCTCCGTCAAGTGTATTGGCAATGCCTGAAAAAGGTATTGTATCCTTGGGAAAATATTCATTTTAATACAGTTTATCCTTCCTATTAGTGTTAGTGGTAAGTCTTTCCAATGCTCTAAGTTGTCCTGTAATTTTTTCATTAGTGGATAATAATTGAGTTTATATAGATGGCTAAGGTTTTTATTTGTATACCTAGATATCGTATTGCTTGCATTTGCCATCTGAATGGTGATTCTTTCTTAAATTTTGAGAAATCCACATTATTCATTCGCATTGCTTCACTTTTATTTGTGTTAATCTTGTAACCCGACACTTCTCCATATTCCTTCAATTTCTTATGTAATTCTTTTATTGATATTTCTGGTTCTGTTAAGTATACTATAACGTCATCTGCAAATAAACTGATTTTATATTCCTTGTCTTTTATTTTTATCCCTTTTATTTTATTTTCTGTTCTTATCAATTCTGCTAGTGGTTCTATAGCTAACGCGAACAATAAGGGTGATAGTGGGCATCCCTGCCTTGTTGTTCTGCTTAAGTTAAATTGCTTTGATATATATCCATTTACTGTCACTTTTGCCAATGGCCCCTTATATCCAATTAATCCAATTAATATACTTCTCTGGTAAACTGAATTTTTGTAATACTTTGAATAAATAATTCCATTCTACTCTGTCAAAGGCCTTCTCTGCGTCTAAAGCAACTGCTACTGTTGGAGCTTTATTCCCTTCTACTGCATGAATTAAGTTAGTAAATTTACAAATATTGTCTGTTTTCGTCTTTTTTTAATAAATCCAGTTTGGTCTAGATTTACTATTTTTGGTACATAGTCGGCTAATCTGTTTGCTAATAGTTTAGCTATTATCTTATAATCTGTGTTAAGTAAAGATATTGGTCTATATGATGCTGGTGCGAGTGGATCTCTCCCTGTCTTTGATATTACTGTAATTATTGCTGTTTTGCATGAATCTGGTGAGCTTTGTGTTTTATCAATCTGGTTGATTACTTCACGGAGGGGAGGAATTAATAAATCTTTAAATGTTTTATAGAATTCTATTGGGAATCCATCCTCTCCCGGTGTTTTATTATTTGGTAGTTTTTTTATTATCTCTTGTATTTCTACTATTTCAAATGGTTCTGTTAATTTATTTTGTTCCTCTATTTGTAATTTAGGTAGTTCAATTTTAGTTAAAAATTCATCTATTTTGTCTTCTTTCCCTTCGTTTTCAGTTTGGTATAATTGTTCGTAGAATTCTCTGAAGTTTTCATTCATCTCTGTTGGATTATATGTGATTTGTTTGTCTTTTTTCCTTGATGCCAATACCATTCTCTTAGTTTGTTCTGTCTTAAGCTGCCATGCTAGAATTTTGTGCGTTTTTTCTCCTAGTTCATAATATTTCTGTTTTGTCTTCATTATGTTCTTCTCCACCTTATATGTTTGTAGTGTTTCATATTTTATTTTTTTATCTGCCAATTCTCTTCTTTTCGTTGTGTCTTCCTTCATTGCTAATTCTTTTTCTATTTTTACTATTTCCCTTTCCAACTGCTCTGTTTCCTGATTGTAGTCCTTCTTCATCTTGGTTACATAGCTTATTATTTGCCCTCTGATGAACACTTTCATTGCGTCTCATAGTATAAACTTATCTTTCACTGATTCTGTATTTATTTCAAAGTACATTTTAATTTGTCTTTCAATTAATTCTCTTTTAAGTAGCATGGAGTTTAATCTCCATCTATACATTCTTGTCCTCTAACTCTATTATCAATATCAGGGGTGAGTGGTCCGATAATATTCTAGCTTTATATTCTGTTTTTCTTAATCTGTCTTGCATACGAGCTGATAACAGGAATAGGTCTATTCTTGAGTATGTTTTATGTCTACCCGAATAATATGAATATTCCTTTTCCTTTGGGTGTTGTTTCCTCCATATATCCAAAAGTTGCATTTCTTGCATCGATTTAATTATAAATTTGGTTACTTTGTTCTTTCTGTTAATTTTTTTCCCAGTTTTATCCATGTTTGAATCCAAATTAAGGTTGAAATCCCCACCTATTAGTATGTTCCCTTGCATGTCTGCTATCTTCAAAACAATATCTTGCATAAATTTTTGATCTTCTTTGTTAGGTGAATATACATTGATTAAATTCCAAAGCTCCGAATATATCTGACATTTTATCATTACATATCTCCCTGCTGGATCTATTATTTCCTCTTCTATTTTAATTGGTACATTTTTACTGATTAATATAGCTACTCCTCTGGCTTTTGAATTATATGACGCTGCTGTTATATGTCCTACCCAATCTCTCTTTAATTTCTTGTGCTCCATTTCAGTTAAATGTGTTTCTTGCACGAATGCTATATCAATTTTTTCTTTTTTCAGTAAATTTAGCAGTTTCTTCCTTTTGATTTGGTTATGTATTCCGTTAATATTTAAAGTCATATAGTTCAACGTAGCCATTTCATACTTTGTTTATCTTTCCTTTCCGTTTCCTCATCATCACCTTTCCTTCTTATCCATTTCTGCTTTCTTGTTTTGAACACTTTATAAGACAACATTTCTAAAACATCAAACATTTCTCTTACTCTCCTATCTAAAATTTCTTTAACCCCACTATCCCCTCCCCTTCCTGAGTTGCCCTTTATCCCTTGTCGGGCAACCACATCTCCCCTCTCCATCAGGATTTGCGAATTCACTCGCAAGCGTCAACTGATTTCGCAGTGACCGTGACTCCTCCCCACCCAGCCCCCCAGAGAAAAGATTTCAATTTTCATATATAACAAAGGTCACTCTCTTAATTCCCTCCTTACTTCCTCTCTTCCCCTTATTAATTCTTATCTATACTCTATATATTTTCCTTTAAATACGGATACACTCATGTACACACACACACATACATATAGTTCGTGGTCATTTTTGCTCTCGTTACATGTCTTCATCTCTCTGTCTGTCTTGTAGTTGTTAAATTTTCGTGCTCCTCCGGATCCGAGAATAGTCTGTTTTGCTGCCCTGGAATAACTATTTTAAGTACCGCTGGGTACTTTAGCATAAATTTATATCCTTTTTTCCATAGGATCGCTTTTGCTGTATTAAACTCCTTTCTCTTCTTCAGGAGTTCAAAACTTATGTCTGAATAGAAAAAAAAATTTTGACCTTTGTATTCCAGTGGCTTTTTGTCTTCTCTTATTTTCTTCATTGCTTTCTCCAATATATTTTCTCTCGTTGTATATCTTAGGAATTTTGCTAAAATGGATCTTAGTTTTTGTTGTGGCTGTGGTTTACGGGCTAGTGTTCTGTGTGCCCTTTCTATTTCCATTTCTTCCTGTAATTCTGGTCTTCCTAGGACCCTGGGGATCCAATCTTTTATAAATTCTCTCATATTCTTGCCTTCTTCATCTTCCTTAAGGCCAACTATCTTTATATTATTTCTTCTATTATAATTTTCCATTATATCTATCTTCTGAGCTAACAGCTCTTGTGTCTCTTTAACTTTTTTATTAGATTCTTCTAATTTCTTTTTTAAGTCCTCTACTTCCATTTCTACGGCTGTTTCTCGTTCTTCCATCTTGTCCACTCTTTTTCCTATCTCTGACATGACCATCTCTATTCTATTCATTTTTTCTTCTGCACTTTTAATTCTTCTTTTTATTTCACTAAATTCTTGTAATTGCCATTCTTTTACTGATTTCATATATTCTTTAAAAAAAAATATATCCATTGTCTTACCTTTCCCTTCTTCTTCCATTTCTCTATGTTCTACTTCTTCTTCCTCTGTGTTGGTCATCTGTTGTTTCCTTGTTTTCTTTTTACTCTCTTCTTTCTTGTTCTCGTTGTTTTCTATGTTCTCTTCCTGTTGTTGTGTTGCAGCTGTCATCCTCAGCTGTGGAGATCGACTCCTCAGCTGGTCCCCCCTCCCGTCAGTGTTTTTTTTTTCATGCGCGGTTGCACACTTTTACTTGGCTCCGCGAGCCATTTTTGTAGTCCTGAGCTCGGGACTTCCACTGACCTGAGGGAGCATGCTTCTCTCTCTGCGGCGGGCCTCCTCGGACAGGTAAAGCCTTCACCTTCTTCTTCCGACGTTCCTTCTTCTCTTCTTCCCGTTGCTTTCGACTTTTCTTTCTTCGCTGCCATTTTCTTCCCACCTTTACTTTCACTTAGTTTTAATTTTTATGTTTGTGCCTTTGTGTTTTGTGTGTTTTTTTAAAAACTTTTCCGGAGAGGGCTGGAGTTCCCTGACCGGCCACTACTCCATCACGTGACTCCCCCTACTCCATCACGTGACTCCCCCTACTCCATCACGTGACTCCCCCTACTCCATCACCTGACTCCCCCTACTCCATCACCTGACTCCCCCAATGTCACCATTGATGTACCTTCGTTCATGGGAAATTAGAACAGCTAGGAAGTTGTAGACCAATAAGCTTCACATTAGTGGTGTGGAAGCTATTGGAGAGAAGAGATTGAGATAGGATTTACATACATTTGGAAAGACATAGTCAAGTGAGAGACTTCAGCAAGGCTTTGTGCCAAGCAGGTCTAACAAACAATGACATTTTCATGGGGTTGCAAAGGTGGTGGATGAGGGTGGGTCAGTGAATGTTGATGCTTGGATCCATGGTGAATTGATAGCTTGGTTCAGAATTAACTGGCCTATATCTATTGATATAGGCCAGTTTTTTATTTATATATATATATTGAGGTGGCTCGCCATGCAATAGACAAACTGGCTCACGGGGAGTCGTGGACAAGTCTACAACAGATCTGATTGTGAAAGTTCCAGGTGTTGGGCAAGCCCATATCCTAGTGGTTGATGTCATAAAGGCCCTGGGAGTCACAAGCATATGGATATATATGTGGCCTGGGCATGTATGGCTAGCTGCCATTGGTACTGGTGCACTAAAGTATCTTCATTGTAACTGCTGATGGCAGTAGCAAAATGAATTCTGAGGTGTATAGGAACATCCATAGTAATCAAACTATGAGGTAGAGGTTGTTGTTAGTACACCATTCAGTCAGGTTTACAATCTGCTTCCTGTATGCTGACTCATCACCCCATTTTATACAGTCCACTAATCGCAGATTACATCTGCTTGTTCGATAAAATGCCACCAAACTCATTAGATGGTGCTTCATCAACACCAAGACATTGATCCCAAACATACAGCAAAAACAACAAAGGAGTTTTCAAAGCTAAAAACTGGAAAATTCTTGAATGGCCAAGTCAATCACCCAATCTAAATCTAATAGAGCATGCCTTCCATAAAGATGAAGAGTAAGCTTAAAGAGACGAGCCCCCGAAACAAGCAGGAGTTGAAGATGGCTGTAGTAGAGGCCTGGCAGATCATCACCAGAGAAGATACTTAGCACCTGGTGACATCTTTGAATCGCAGACTTAAAGCAGTCATTGCATGCAAGGGATATGCAACAAAGTACTAAACATGACTTTGTCCCAAGTATTATGGTGCCCTGAAATGAGAGGACTATGTATAAAAAGTCTGTAATTTCAACATGGTCAAATTGAAATATATATAGATAACCTTGAATAAAATCTGAAATGTGCACTTTAATCCCGTGAATTGTTTAATTAAAATTTAAAACTGTGGAGCACAGGGTCAATAAAGGAAAAAAAGTATCTTTGCCCCAAATATTATGGAACACACAAATGACTTGGATGAAGAAGTCGATGGGCGGGTTGGAAAGTTTGCAGATTGTACTAGGATTGGTGATATGTGGGTAGTATAATGGGCTATCAAAGAATACAACATGATAGAGATAAAACGTAGAACTAAAACACTATAGCTCAGTGCAACAGATTATATCATATTTTATATTGTACAGAGGTATGTTTTTGGAAAAGATAGATTGTGGGGGTTTCAGTGTAGGAAACAAACACTTCACAAAACAGAACTCATTTAAAATGCCAGAGCTTTGCTCAAGCCAGACAGTCCGGGTTTCAAGTACCTTTGCAAAAACTTTGAAGAATGCCTATAGAGACTTCACGAGTAGGTGTTAATTGGACATGTTGTGGAGTAATGGATTATTGTTTTGAAAGCAACAGATGAACAGACTAATCTGTCTGGAGAGAGAGAGAGAGGAGAGTGAGAGATTGTAACATCATTTTAAAGACAGTTTGTGAGTTTTCAATTCAGCCTGTTGAAGACTTGTGATCCATACAAGAGGAAATGACTGGCAAGATGTAAAGGGAAACAAAAGGAACTCTGTGGTGACCTGCAGAAGAAGAGGTTATCATTTGGAAAACCTGATGGGGATTGGAGGGAATCAGTTTGTATGTGCCCAACAAGCAAAAAAATCTCTCTCTGAAATCAACAAGTACTTTCCTGAGTGGTAACCAATTATCTTTAAGCATCAGAGCTTGGTGAAAATTCATAAATGTTGAATTGTGCACAGTATAAGAATTTCCTGATATTGGTGAATTTTGAGGAGTAAGAAGTGAGATTGGACTGTGAATCAAAGAAATTTTCTGAGTTTACACACACATTACATACACGTGCGCTTAGAATTAAAAGGGAGTTAAGTTAGATTGTTAATAATAATAATTTAAACTTTGATCTTATTTTATGTTTAAAGAAAATTAAAAACTACTTTTATTTAAGTAACCATTTGTCTTGGTGAATTTCTATTGCTGCTGGGTTTTGGGGTCCTCTGGGCCCGTAACACTCAGGAATTGGCCCTTTGGTTCATATTTCTGTGACAATTGATGCCAATTTATACTAAAATGTTGCAGCCTGACAATACATAAACCTCTACTCCTGGCAGCCCATTCCAGGCATGAACTACTCTATGCTTTAAAAAAAAAGTACTTTTCCTGCACAACACCTTTAAATGCCTACCTGCACCTCCCGCCCAACTTTAAACTCATCCTCTTGTAAACCATATTTTTACCCCAAATGAAAGATTCTGACCATGGACCCAGTCGATGCTCTCCTCCAGACCCCAATTGTTGTGGATTGACACATCTCATCCCCAGCCCTACTCACTTTACAGCTATTTTGGGCTGCATGGTTGGCGTAGCGGTTAGCGCAACACCTTTGCTGCACTAGTGAATTGGGACCAGGGTTCGAATCCCACACTGTCTGTAAGGAGTTTGTGCGTTCTTTCCGTGTCTGCGTGGGTTTTCCCTGGGAGCTCTGGTTTCCTTCCACAGTTCAAAACATACCAGGGGTGTAGATCAATTGGGTGTAAATTGGCCGGCATGGACTCTTGGGCCGAAATGACCTGTTACCATATTGTATATCTAATTTTTTTTTTAATGTTTGTTTAAATTAAAAGAAAAACTATGATGGCTCGGAAGAACAATGCTATTTATAAATTTGCTGATGAAACCACCAAAATGGGCTATATAAAAAGGGGTGATGAGTCAACATACAGGAAGCAGATTGTAAACTAGGCTGAACGGTGCACTAACAACAGCCTCTCCCTCATCATCACCTAAACCAATGAGCTCACTGTAGATTTTAGGAAGGGAAAACCTGAGGTGTACGATCCAGTAATCACTGGGGGATCAGAAGTGGAGAGAGTGAGCAAATTAAAATTCCTGGGGGTCACTAACTCAGAGGTTATTTCCTGAACCAGGCTGTCAAAGTCTTTATCAAACCAGCTGTGGACAAGTGTGTCCCCACCGAATCGTTCAGGGTTTTTCCCAACCAGAACCCTTAGTTGAATAATGAAATCTGGGACCTGCTGAGAGCCAGAACACAGACATTTAAGTCCAGAGATCCAGTTTTTAACCATGCAAGGATGGTAAGAATGGCAAATAAAGGTGACTTGACTTGAGGAGCAGGTACGATCTATGGAAAGTCACCTCCAGGGCAAAATGCAGTTTCAGGATGAAAATGAAGGTCACCCAACAACTATGGCAGGGCCTAAATATAATAACTTGCTGCAAACCAAATGTGGTAGAAGACAGCAAAGCTTCATTCCCAGATGAACTCAAAGACTTCTGCACCAGGTTTGACCACAAGAACAAAGACGAATCACCACTGCACCTCCCATGACCCCTGATGATCCTCTTCTGTCTGTATCTGAGGATGACTTGCGGACTGCCTTCAGGAAAGTGAATCCAAGAAAAGCATAGATCAGGATGTAGTACCTGGCTGAATATCGAAAACCTGTGCTGATCAATTTGCCAATGTTTTCATGGATATCTTCAACATCTCACTCCAGCAGGGCGTGGTGTTCACGAGTTTCAAACAGGCTTCCATCGTGCTGGTGCTCAAGAAGAGTGTGTCAACCTGCCTAAATGATTATCAACCAGTGGCATCCACATCCACAAATGCTCGTTTTGAAGAATATCAGCTCCTGTGTGAGCAGTGACATAGATCCATTCCAATTTTCCAACCACGGGCACAGGTCTACGGTGGATACCATCCCACTGGCTCTACACAAAGTCCTGGAATATTCAAATTCTTGGTTTGCAACAATTCTGAGGATCTGTCCTGGAGCTTCCATGTTGATGCAATTACAAAGAAGGCTCACAAGCAGCTATACTTTGTGAGGTGTCTAAGGAGATTCGGTACTTCACTGAAGACACTCATAAAACTTTACAGGTGTACCCTGGAGAGCATTCTGACTGGTTGCATCACTGCTTGGTATGGAGGTGCCAACTCTCAGGACAAGAATAAATTCGCCGGTTCTTAACTCTGCCTGTGACATCATAGGCACCAGAGTTCATTCCATCGAGGAGATCTACATGAGGTGGTGTCTTAAAAAAGCAGTCTCTATCCTCAAAGACCCCCACCACCCAGGCCATGACCTCTTCGCTCTGCTACCATCAGGGAAAAGGTACAGGATCCTAAAGACGAGCATTCAGCGGCACAAGGACAGCTTCTTCCCCACTGCCATCAGATTCCTGAATAATAATGAACCGAAGACACTGCCTTAAGGTCCTATCTCACTGGCCTGGAGACATCTCCTGGAGACTAACCAGGTCTCCGGGGAGTCGCCGGAAAATTGAACATGTTCGATTTTTCTGGAGACTTTTTCCAGTCTCCAGCAGGTCTCCACGACGCCTCCATCAGTCGCGGCGACTAATCTTGTCCGCGACTGGGGAGACCTCTCCGCGGTGTCGCCGGGACCTCTCTGCGACGTCGCCACAACCTCTCCGCGACGTCGGATACTGAGGAGAGGTCGTGGCGATGCCGCGAAGATGTTTTCCCAGTCACGGACAGCATTAGTCACCGCGACTGATGGAGGCGTCACCTTGGTGAGAACGCAAACCATGTTTTGGTCACCCGAGTTGCTGCGACTGATCTGTTGTGGAGATGTTCCCACCAGTGAGATACTACCTTTACTTTTCGTGCTCTGTTATTGTTTTTATTATTTTTATAGTAATGTTGTAAGACGGTTATTATATGTACGTCTGCTCAGTGATGCTGCTGCAAACACCGAATTTCATGACTTGTTCATGACAATAATTTCTGATTCTGATACATATGTATATAAGGATGCTCTTTCTTGACTAAGTTCAGCATTCATCAAGATCATTCCCTCAAAATTGATCAGTAAAATCCAAGACCTGGACCTCAATACCCCACTGTGTAATTGGATCCTAGATTTCCTCACCTCCAGACAATTAGTGAAGATTGATAAGAACATTTTCACAATCTCCATCAACATTGGAGCACCATAGGGCTATGTTCTTTGCCCCCTGCTCTACTTGTTATACACCAATGACTGTGGCTCACTATGACAATAACACTATTTTCATATTCATTGATGATATCGTGGTAGTGGATTGTAAAAAAAAAGGGGCAATGAGTCAGCATAGAGGAGGGAGATTGAAAACGTGGCTGAATGGTGCACCAACAACAACCTGATACTCAATGTCACCAAAACCAAGGAGCTGATTGTTGACTTCAGGAAGGGAAAAGCAGAAAAATCATTGGGGGTTCAGAGGTGGAAGGGTGAGAAAATTTAAGTTCTTGGGAGTCACTGTCTCAGAGGATCTTTCCTGGAGCCAGCACACTAATGGCACACTAAACATCAACTCCTCTACTTCCTCAAGAGTTTGCAGAGCTTTGCTATAATATCAGAAACCATGGCAAATTTCTATAGATGCATGGTGACTGGCTACATCACAGACTGGTATGGGGACACCAATACCACTGAGCAGAAACGCCTGCAATAGGTAGTGGACACAGCCCAGGACATCAGAGGCAAAACTCTCCCTACCATCGAGAACATCTGCAGGGAATGCTGCTGTCGGAGAGCAGCAGCAATCATAATGGATCCACGCCACCCGGCACACACTCTGTTCTTGCTGCAACCATCAGGAAAGAGGTATAGGTGCCACAAAACTCGCAGCAAAGTTCAGGAACAGCTGCTACCCCTCCACCATCAGACTCTTCCACAACAAACTTAATCAGAGACTCATTTAAGGACTCTTACTGGTGCACTTTATTGGATTTTGTTCTCTCTATATTGCACAGTTTGTTTACATTTATTTATTTGTTCACATGTATGCATAGCTTCTTGAGTACAGTTTTTTTGCACTACCAATCAGTGGTAATTCTGCCTGGCCCCTAGGAAACAGAATCTCAGCACACTAATGTCATCATGAAGAAAACATATCAGCATCTCTACTTCCTCAGGAGTTTGCGGAGATTCAGAATGACATTGGAAACCTTGGCAAACCTCTACAGATGTGTAGTGAAACGTGTACTCATCAGCTACATAAATGCCTGGTATGGGGGGCACCAATACCTCTGAACTGAAAGCCCTGCAAATGGTAGTGGACACAGCCCTGTATGTCACAGTCAAAACTCTCCCCACCATCGAGAAAATATACTTGTAATGCCACCGTGGGAGAGCAACAGCAATCATTAAGGATCCACACCACCCAGCACACACTCTGTTCTTGCAGCTGAATCAAAAAAGAGGACTTGATGCAACAAGACTCGTACCACCAAGTTCAGGAGCACTCTGCCATCAGACTCCTAAACAACAGTCAATCAGATATCCATTTCTGGACTCTTTGCTCATTATTTATCACTGAATATTTATTTTTCTCAGTATTTGCACAGTCATTTTATTTACATTCCTTTCTTTTGTATACAAATCTTTTTTTGAGTACAGTTTACACCACTGATAAGTAGAAATTCTGCCTGACCCACAGGGGAAAAAAAACCTCAGGACTGGTTTAATGTGATGTCATACTTTGAACTTGAAATTTTTAATTTTATGACTTTTGTCAGATCAGCCCTCAGCCTCTGACACCCTAAAGAAAGCAACAGAAGTTTGTTCAGCTCTCCTTGTCAAGTTCAAGTTCTTTATATAGCGCATTTTTTAAAAACTTGCCTTGACCAAAGTGCTATACAAACCAAGGCAAGTGATCGAAACTAGTACAATTATTTACAAAACAAAAGATTAAGATATTATAAATAGACCATAATAGTAGTGAATAGTGCAGCACTATTGAGGTTAGGAATGTGCAAAGGATTCAGATGTTAAAAGCTAATGGCAGTTGAGGGAGGGGGCTAGTTTAATGGTCAGGGAATGCTGTTCCATAGTTTGGGGGCTGTAATCGCGAAGGCCCTGTTTCCTCCTTGTGTGTGCTTAGTGTGCGGAACAGACGGGTGTCCTGTGGTAGCTGATCTGAGCTGCTTGGGAGCAGAGTAGGGCGTAAGCAGATCGGAGATATGGGGGGTGAGGTGAGATCGTTGAGGGCCTTGTATGTAAATAACAGCAGCTTGAAGTCGATTCTGAGCCGCACCAGCAGCAACTGCGGGGAGGGCAGAATTGGGGTGATGTGATCCCTCTTCTTTGCACCTGTCAGGACCCTAGCCTCAGCTTTCTGAACTGACTGGAGGCAGGTTAGGGAGGATTGGCTAATCTCAGTGTATAGCCCAGTGCAGACGTGAGAAGATAAGGGCGCGAATGACCTTTTCAAGATCCTTGAGTGAGAGGTACAGTTTTATTTTAACAATGTGAGGAACTGGAAAAAGCAGGCCTTCACCACGGGTTGACCTGTTGGTCAAATTTGAAGGCCGAGTCGAATAGCACCCCAAAGGATTTAACGTGGGGTTTAATATTACCAAGGGAGTCATGTAACTTTTTGGTGAAATTAGGGAGACCGAATGGGATGATCTCAGGTTTTGTCTCATGAAGTTGGAGGAAATTGCAGCCCCCTCAGCATTTTATGTCTTCCAGACAGTTGGTGAAGTTGGTGATTTTTGACTGGTCATCCTGTTTTAGGGGGAGACAGACCTGGGTGCCATTGGCGTAGCAGTGAAAGGAGATGCCATGATTCTGCATGATGTGGCCAAGGGGGAGCATGTACAGTGAGAAACGAATGGGGTCAAAGATGGATCCTTGCGGAACCCCGCAGGAGAGGGTGGCTGAGGCAGATATGTAGTTGCCCATGTTGACTGTGAAAGCCTTGTCAGTCAGGTAAGATTTGAACCAGCTCAGGGCCACACCATTGATGCCAACCTCCTACTGGAGATGGTCTATCAGAATAACGTGATCAACAGTGTTGAATGCTGCGCTGAGGACTAGGAACATTAGAACAGCAGTTCCACCCAAGTCCATGGTGAGAAGTAGGTCGTTGTATACCCTCAATAAGGCCAACTCCCTGAACATCTTTTTGTAGTGGGATGACCAAAATTACACTCAATACTCTAAGTGCATCCTAATCAGTTTTACATATCTATACCCTGGTCATTTTGTATACCTCTATCAAATTTCCCTTCATTCTCTAACACTCCAGGGAGTAAAGTCTTAACCTACTCAAACTTTCCCTATCATTTAACTCTTTAAGTCTCGGCCACAACCTTGTAAATTTTCTGTGGACTTTCAATATTATTGATATCTTTCCTCTCGGTAGGCAACTAAAGATGTACACAATATTCCAAAAACACTTGGAAAGCTCAACATCTCCCAAAATATAATGTAATGTGCCACTGCACTGGTTCCTTACTCCCATCATGTGGCAACTCACTACAATCACTCTTCTGCAGAAGCCAAGCCACAGCCACTGTCAATTTGGACATGCTGGATCAATCTGACTTCTGATTTTTTTTTTGGAAGGTAAACTAGGCCACAATGTATGTAATGAATAGCAGGGCCCTTTCCCCAGGCTGCAGAAAGTTTCAGAAGAAGGGAGTGTTTACAACTGAGAGAGAGAGACCAAAGAGTACAAGGAGGTATGGTAGTTCTCTGAAAGTGGTGACACAGGTAGACAAGTTGGTGAAGAAGGTGTACAAAATGCTTAATGGGAACTGTTCTGTCCAAGTCCGCAAGAAACTGCAGAGAGCTATGAGCGCAGCTCAGTCCATCACGTAAACTAAACTCCGCTCTGTCAAAACTTCCTGCTGCCTGGGGAAAGCAGCCAAAATATTAAAGGACCCATCCCACCATTCCTATCGGGCAGAAGATGTATGGGTTTCAAAACACGCACCATCAGATTCAAGGCCAGTGTCTTTCCTCCGTTATCCAACTAGTAAAATTATGTTGTCATTGAACTTTTTTTAACTGAATCTTTTCTACTTTCTACAATCTGCACTTGTGTTTTACATGATCTGTTGCACTTAAAGGTAGGCTGAGTTGACAGGATAGCACACAAAACAATTTTCTCACTGTTTCCGGGTGCATGAGGCAGAATTCAATTACCTTCATCAGATAGGGCTTATGTATAATAGTTGGGAAGTGATGTTACAGCTGTACAAGCCATTGGTGAAACCATACTTGGAGTATTGTATGCAGTTCTGGTTACTGTGCTGTAGGAATAATATGATAAAGCTAGAGGTTGTAGATAAGATGCACAAGCATGTTGCCAGGACTGGAAGGCTTGTGTGATGAGTGACTGGAGAAACCGAGACTGATTTTCCTGGTGTGAAGGAAGCTCAAGGGGCGGAACCTTGTAGAAGCTTATAAGATCATGAGATGCACAAGTAAGGGAAATGCTTAAGTCTTTTCCCAAGTTTTGGGGGTGTGGGGTGGGTCTGAAACTAGAAGACAAGTTTAAATTAAGAGGGAAAGGATTTAAAGGTGACATGAGAGGCAAGTATTTTTGCACACAGGGTAATTAATATGTGGAATGAGCTGCCAGAGATAGTGGTAGAGGCAGGAACAATTGCAAAACATTTGGATTGGTTCAGGAATCGGAAAAATTCAGAGGAATATGGGCCAAATAAATCCAAACTGGTTTAGCTGAGGAACATACTTCAGTCAGCGGCTTGGGCTTGACCTGTTTCTGTACAATAATCTTCATGATTCTATCTGGTCAGGTTCAAATTAGCAGCTTCAAAAGCCTTCAGCATGTCCATTACCTTTATCTGACTCTATATTAATGTGCTCACCCCTTCACCAAATGATGTATATGGGACATAGAACAAGACAGCACAGGAACAGGGCCTTTGTCCATGATGTCTGCATTGACCATGATGCCCAAATTAAAGTTAAACTGTTGCTTGCACATGATACATATCTTTCTATTCCCTGTATATTATTGTGTCTATGTAGGTGTCTGTCCTAAATGCTTCTGTTGTGTCTGTTTCCACCTTTACCACCTCCAACTTGTTCCAAGCATATACCACTCTCCGGAAAAAAAATCATCCTGAGCATCCCTTTACAGCTCCATTTTCACCCCAACCCCCCACTTTAAATCATGTTCTCAAGTATGTGACATTTTCAGCATGTGAAAAAGATTCTGACTGTCTACCCTATCTATGCCTATCACCATTTCGTATACCTCTATCAGTTCACCCTTCAGCCTCCAATCCCCATTATCCAAAGCCTCCACATCCTTTCTGTAATGGGGTGACCAGAATTGCAAATAATGATCCCAAGTTTTTATATAGCTGCAACAAGATCTCCTTACCCTTGTACTCAACACCAACCGATGAAGGAAGTCTTACCATTCAACTTTTTTAACCACCCTATTTATGGTACCACTTTCAAGGATCAATGGACGTGGACCCTCAGAGCCCTCCGCATATTGTTGCTTTTAATAATCCTCATATTAAATGTATGTATACTTTCACCTTGTATTTGACTTGCAAAGTGTAACACTTTACCCTTATTCTGATTAAGCTTTTGCCATTTCTCTGCACATCTCTGAAACTGATCCATATTATTTTGTATTCTTCTAGTAGTCCTCGCACTGTTAACCTCACCAAACAGCTTCATCTCCATTCCTCCTAACCCACTAGCTATGTTTTCATCCTACTTATTTAGACATCACAAACAACAGAGGTTTCAATACCGATTCCAATAGAATACCATCAGTTTTGGACTTCAAGCCAGAATAGCACCTTTCCACCAGCACCCTCTGTCTTCCAGAGCCAAGTCAATTCTGAATCCAAACTATCAATTTACTGTTGATCCCATACATCTTTACTAATCAGATCAGCCTACAATGAAGAACCTTATCACATTTTTTATTAAAGTGCATATAGGTAACATCCACTGCCCTACCTTCAATCTTTGTCACTTCCTCAAAAACTTCATCAAATTTGTAAAAATGGCCTGCCCTTACAAAGCAATGCTGACTGTCTATAATCTAACAATGCCTTTCTAAATGTGCACAAGTATCTTCTGCAATAGTTTCCTTCCCACTGATATGAGGCTCAGCAGCTTGTAATTTATTGGATTATCCCCTTTTCCCTTCTTGTTCAAGGGTGGAATATTGGTTGCTGTCCAGTCCTCTAGGACCTTGCCTGTTGCTAGTGTGGATACAAAGATTTTCAACAAAGCCCAACAATCTCATTTCATGTCTCTTTCAATGATCTTGGCCATAGCTCATCAACGTCTTGTGCTCGGTTTTAGATGACTACAAATAACATTTGTGTGGTCTGGAACTTGTTCATTTTCCATGAAGAAATAAAATTAATTTAAATCAAAACTCTTTATGAAGAGTATTATGACCATTGAACTAAGAGTTGGAGAAATCTTTGCAGTTGACATTGGAACCCATTATCCTTGAGGTAGTTCTTTGAAAGAGCTATAACTCTAGTCCCATTCCTCTTATTTCATTGTGTTCATTACTTTATGCTCGTTCAGATATTTCTTCTAATTTATTTTAAAAGTTAAATATGAAAAATTAAATTTCAATGTAATATTTTGGTGGAATAGGTTGATTCTATTGCAAGATTTAGATTTGTACCTGCTTTCAAGCAGCTTTTGTTTTGAAGCTTTGTATCATTGAGACAACAGGAAAAAGAATGAGGGTGTTCTTTACTTTTGGTGTATTGCTAATGTGTTCCTGTGAATTTAACAGGAAGCTGCACTCAGAACGTACTACATTCCAGATGATCCTCAAGATTATGAACTTCAAATTTTAACCCAGGATGCTCTTTTCTGTGATGATACCAACAGAAATGGGAGCAGGGTAGAAAATAAGATGCCAGTATTTCGGGACACCATTCCTGAAGCATGGGTCCTACGTGCAAAGCCAAGTGTGTCTGAAATAGTCAACATTTATCCTGGATGGTTAAAGTAAGTGTTTTTAATCAATGGTCAATGTAACTATGAAATACCTTGGAAGCTATTTATTGTTTTTACTGTACCTGGTTGAATGAAAATGACAGATTAAAAATGGTGACAGATTATATAGATCATACTAAAGGCCCATCGCAGAGGCCTAAAATAACAAGTGAGTTTCTGATGGGCAAGGGGTCAGAAAACATTGTTGCTCCTCATTTGGCCCTGAAATCTCACTTGGATAATTATGACTGTAATCACTGGTCTTCTGTATTGGTGATGCATTGTTGGGTTAGATTTTTTTTGTGTGGCAGTACAACTTTTGTTTGTTCAGAAGACATGATGAAAAGTGCAGATCTTGTGGCCAAAGAATATGAAATTTGTTTGGAAGATCAAGTCATTTTTAAGCATTGGTTCACCTAAAAGGCAATGTTTTTTATAAGCCTCAATGGGAATGTAAAGGAAGTAAAGTGTTAAAAGGGAACTTCTTCACTCGGAAGGTGGTGAGAGGGTGGAAAGAGCTTCCAGTGGAAGTGGCGGATGCAAGTTTAATTTTGACATTTAAGAGAAGATTGGATAAGTACATGATGGGAGGAGTGTGGAGGGCTGTAATCATAAGATTTGGAATAAAGGTATGCCATTTAGCCCATCAAGTCCATTCCTCCATTCCCTCATGAGTGGATCCTTCTTCCACTCAGTCCACTCTCCACCTTCTTCCCATAAACTTTGATACCCTGACTATTCAGATATCTATCAATCGCAGCATTAAAACACCCAACAACCTGACCGTCACAGTTGCCCGTCGTATCAAATTTCAGAGATTCCCCACTCTGGCAAAAAAAAAATTTCTTTGCATCTCTGTTTTAAATGTGTGCCCTCTTGTCCTTGACACCCCTACCATGGAAAACAGCTTTGCCACATCTACTCTGTCCAGGCCTTTCAGCATTAGAAATGTTTCATTTCTTCTGAACTCCAAGGAGTACAGTCCAAGGGCCGTCAAATATTCCTCATATGCTAATCCATTCATTCTTGAGAATCTCTCAACTTCTTCCAATGCCAGCACATCCCTTCTTGAATAAGGAGCCCAAATTGGTTCCGCGTACTCCAAGTGAGGCCTCACCAATGCCTTAGAAAACCTCAACATCACGTCCTCGTTCTTCTATCCTATTTCTCTTATTGTGAACGGCAACATTGCATTTACTTTCTTCATCACCGACTCAACCTGGAGGTCAACCTTAGGGTATCCTGCACGAGGTCTCCCAAATCCCTCTGACCTTCAAATTTTGAAATTTGTCATCAAAATAATAGTCTGCCCTTTTATTCCTCTACCAAAGTGTTTGACCGTACACTTTCCATCATTATATTTCAGTTGACACTTTTTCCTAATCTTTCTATCTCTGCAGCCTCCCGATTTCCTCCTCACTACCTGCCCCTGCACCTATCTTTGTATCATCTGCAAGCTTAGCGACAAAGCCATGAATTCTGCAAAACCAATCATTAACATACAGCATAAAAAGAAGTGAACGCGCACTGACCCCTGCAGAACACCACGGGTAACCGGTAGCCAACCAGAATAGGGTCCCTTTATTCCCACTCTCTTGTTTCCTGCCAATCAGCCAATGCTCTCTCCATGCTAGTAACTTCCCTGTAATTCCATGGGCTCTCATCTTGTTTAAGCAGCCTCATGTGCAGCACCTTGACGAAGACCTTTTGAAAGTACAAATATACAACATCCACTGCATATCCTTTGTCTATCCTGCTTGTGGTTTCCTCAAGAAGTGCTATGGTCCAGGTGCAGGTTGATGGGGCAAGGTGGACATTGAATTGATGAAGGGCCTGTTTCTGTGCTGTAGTGTTTTCTGGTTTGAAGTTGATACAATGGTAAAATTTCTCCCATGCTGAAACTTGTTCTGTTACAAAGACATCCTTGAAGAATTGATATGATTTATCATTAGCAGGAAATTAGCTTGGTTCATATTCCAAAATAAAAACAAAAAGCTGTGGAAACTCAGGAGGTAAAGCAGTGTACTTTACGTAGAAAGATAAAGATACATGACCAACATTTTGGGCTTGAGCCCTTCATCAAGATTTGAGCAAAATGTCGGCAGGTGCCTAAATAAAATGGTGAAGGAAGGGGCAGGGGGAGCAGCACAGTCCAACAGTAATGTTGCCTTCCTTGCTACTCCCGAAACATTGGTTATGTATCTTTATCTTAGCTAAATAAAGTCCACTGTTTGACCTGTTGAGTTTCCCCAGTTTTGTGTTTTTACTTCAACCATGGTGTCTGCAGACTTTGGTGTTTTACTCATATTTCAAATTTATCTTGATTGCAATTGGGAAGAAAGTAGCAAAGTTATTTCAATTTTGTTTTGTCATTATAGCTTCAATTGTGTTTTTGTTATTAATCAATTTTTGTGAAGGTATGTGACTGCAGCTCTTTCTATTTTATGAATGGTTATCTATTAATTCAACTGTGTTTCAGGTTTGGAGTGGCCTATATCTCCATTCCTATAACTACGGAGACAACAGTAAGAGCAATTATCCAGGAAGTGCTTTTACAACTAGGGCGACAGGTTAGTTTTAACTAGAAAAGCTTATGTTTTATATTGGCAATGTAATTGACCCCCCAAGGTATACTTCAGGACTGTTGTAATTGTAGTTCTTTGACTTTGGTGCTTTTTCAATTTGTTTTATGCTATGTTTCTCATGTCTTGGTTCATCCAGTCTCTGCTGACAATGAGTTTCCTTACAATCCACTTCACTCCCCGACCCCCCCCCCCCCCACCCCATACTTCTTGAAACCTATTCTCTCTACATGCTCAACAATTCTTCTCAGATTTTATAGGTTGGCATAATATTGTGGGCTGAAGGGCCTGTGCTGTGCTGAACTGTTCTCTGAGTCTCCTAACTATTATAGCTCACACTCTACAACATATTCAGCAATCATTTAAACAACCATCCAGCACATGTTTGGGATGTGGAAGGAAACTGGAGATTGTGGGGGGAGTCCAGCAGTCACAGAGAACTGGAGATTGTGATCAAACCCAGATCAATGAATAGTGAGATAGTAACCGTGCCCCTATGAAGTCACTGTGGTACTCACTCCTCTCTCTGCCCTTATCCCATCTATAAATTGCAAAAAATCCTGTTCTGTGTTCCTCACTGACACTGGTAGCCGTGATGAAAATTGGGTTTAAAAATTCTAGATTAAATCCAGAACAGGGGACACAGTCTAGGAGAGGAAAATTAAACCTCACTTGATGTGCTGTCCCTTGTAAATAATAAAAGTTAATTTGATGCAAGTAGTTGAGTAATTTTGAGATTTTGCAGTCAGATTCAGAAAATTTGCTTTGATCAAGAAAATGGTAAATTCAGGCTTTTAAATGTCTCAGGAAAAGGAATTGAGCAGCATTGATGGAATAAACTGTGGCAACTGCAACATTAATGATATACCAGTGCCATGCTTTAGATTGTCACATGACTTCTGAATGGGATATAGAGTTGTTGCAGCAACCCTTGGGTGAATATGAGAAATGGCAGTGCTGGAGTTGTTAAGTGCAGTGACTGAGTTTGTGCAGAGGCTTTGGTGTGAGAGGCTTCACCAAGAGGGTTGAGCAGAGTTACTGAAAAGAGAGGTAAGATTGTTTTGTCTTTTCAGACAATGCAGTGGGGATGTCAGTCAGGGCGGAGGGAAACTCCTCCTGCAGGAAGTGGTATGTCAAGTCACCTTTATTTTTTGTTCACACCCTACTACTAACGCAATGCCCAGTGAAAATGAGATAGCATTTCTCCAGGACCATGGAGCAGATTTACATATATAGAAGTTAAATATTAAATCATAATACAGGGTACACGATCCTTTATACGGACATCTAAAATCCGGAAAGCTCCAAAATCTGGCAAGTGGGGAGAGAGGCGGCAGCACAAGTCAGGCAGACGAGGGGGGGAGACCGACAGCGCGAGTTGGGCAGGCGAGGGGGAGAGACCGGCAGTGAGAGTCGAGTGGGCGGGGGGGGAGACCGGCAGTGTGAGTCGAGTGGGCGAGGGGGGGAGACTGGGAGCGCAAGTTGGGCGGGTGGGAGACCAGCAGCATGAGTCAGGAGGGCAAGTGGGGGAGACCGGCAGTACGAGACTGGCGGGTGGGAGACCGGCAGCGCGAGTCGGGCCAGCGAGGAACCGACAGCAGGAGTCGGGCAGTTGAGGGTGGGGGGAGATGGCAGGGCGACTGGAAGGGGGTGGGGGTGGATACAGCAGCACAATGCGGGTGGGCTTAAATCTGGCTTTCTGAAATTTGGAGCACACTGTCCCCCAAGGGTTCCAGATAAAGGATAGTGGACCTGTACAATAAAAATCTATGATATACTAGTACACATAGGAATTGAGGAGCCTAGTGGCTTGGGGAAAAAACTGTTGCACAATCTGGTTGCTTGGGCCCGAATGCTACGGTACCTTCTTCCAGATGGCAGAAGGGAGAAAAGTTTAGAAAGGGGGTATGAGAAGTGCTTCACAATGTTATTTGCCTTCCGCATGCATCATGTGTTGTAGATGTCTGTCATGGTAGGAAGAGAGACCCAATGATTCTTCTCCATTGACTCCACTATCCTCTGCAGGGTCTTGCAGTCTTATGGTCTAAGGTGGTACAGTTTCCAAACCAGGCAGTGATAGAGAATTTTAGTGTTTCTGGAGTCTAAAGCTGCGAGAAATACTTCCAGCTGCAGCTCCATACTTTGAACTCCCGGTCATACGGGAAATCGAGAAGATCATATATAATAGGTACGGTGAGTTCAAACTAAATTAAATTCATAACATATAACCATAAGAAATGTAATCAAAGAAAGGAATGTAAACAAGCTGTGCAAATATAGAAAAATAAATACTCAGCAATAAATGAGCAAAATAAAAGTCCTTAAATGGGGTTCTGAATGTGTCTGTTGTTCAGAGGTAGCAGTGGGAACAGAGTATGTCCTGGGTGGTTTGGGTCCTTGTTGATTACTACTGCTCTTCAACAGCAGTGTTCGCAATAGTGGGAGAGCATGGCTTGTGAAATACTGGGCTGTGTCCACTACCTTTTGCAATGCTTTCCATTCAGAGGTATTGGTGCCCCCATACCAGAGGCTGTGATGCAAGGTCAGCATACTTTCTACTACACATCTTTTTATTTTTTATAAATTTAGATTTAGACATGCAGCACAGTGATGGCCCATTTTGGCCCATGAGTCTGTGCCACTCAATTTACACCCAATTAACCTATACCTGCACCCCTCCCCGGTACGTTTTGAACAGAGGAAAGAAACTGGAGCCCCATGGAAAACACCGGAGACATGGGGAAATGTACCAATTCCTTATAGACAGCGCAAGATTCGAACCCTGGTCTCAATCACTGACGCTGTAAAGGTGTTGTGCTAACTGCTATGCCAACCGTGCCACCCATCTGTAAAGTTTGCCAAAAAGGTTTACAATGCTATACCAAACCTCCACAAACTCTTGATGTGTTTCCTTCATGGTGACATTAGTATGTTGGGTTCAGGAATGGTCTTCTGAGATAGTAACTCCCAGGAATTTAAATTTGCACGCCTTCTCCTGTTATGAGCCCAGAGGACCCCGAAACCCAGCAGCAATAGATATTCACCAAGACAAATGGTTACTTAAACAAAAGTTGCTTTTAATTATCTTTAAACATGAAAACAGGATCAAACTTTAACTTATTACTATTAACTTAACTAACCTAACTTACCTCCTTCTAATTCTAAGCGCATGTATATGTAATGTATATGTAAGTTCAGAAAAGTTCTTCGATTCACAGTCCAATCTCATTCCTCCAAGTTTACTGGTTGCAGGCAATTCTTATACTGTGGTCAGAATTTAACATTTTTATAAAGTTCACCAGGCTTTGGTGCTTGAAAGGTAAATGGTTACCGCTCAGGAAGGTTCTTGTCAGTTTTCAGAGAGAGAGTTGTTGATTGCTGGACACCCACAACTGATTCCTTGTAACTAGCCACTTCAGTGTCTTGCCGAAGAAACTTTCCCCCTCAGGGTTTTGAAAATAATAACCTCTTTCTTTCAGGTCACCACAGAGTTCATTTTTATTTCTCTTATTTCAAGTGAAACATTAGGCAGCCAGTCCTCTCCTCTTGCATGACCACAGGGGCTTTGACTAGGCTGAACTAAGCAGTCACAACCCATCTTCCAAATGGGGTTTTTCCACAAGCTTTCCAGCTTGTCCTTTTCCAGTCCCCGCTGCTGCTGCTGCTGACTGTAACACTGCAGAACTGAATTCTCTCTCTTTCTGAGAAAAAGTCTGTTTTTCTCTCTCTGCTTGCAAAACCACATGACCCTCTTAGAACAGCAAGTTCCACTCCAGACAGCCTGTGGCTCCGACAAGTTCTTATATCTGTTTGCTCTTTTGTAAACAACAATCCATTAGTGAAGTCTCCTGGGCACTCTCCAAAGCCCCCGCAAAGCTCTTGGAGCTGGCCTGACTGGCATGAACTGAGCTCCAGTATTTTAAATAAGATCTGTTGTAAAGTGTTTGTACATGATCTACACTAAAAAACCTGCCCCAATTTATCTCCCAGAAACATATCTATAATCTGTCACACTCCACCTTTAACCCCCCCCAGTGATCACTGGACCATACACCTCTGGGTTTCCCTATCTACTGTGGTGTCATCAGCAAATATGTGTATAATGTAACAATATTAATATTTGGGGAGATTTTATAAGATTTAGAGTAGGTCACATACATACACACATTTTAAAACATCTTATTTGAAAGACTGAAGAATTCATATTGCAAGATCTCTGGAGAATGGAAGCACAAGTAGGTGTTAATTGAACTGACATCATAAAATGCTTGACCATTGTCTTGCTGGAGTCATGCTGTCTATCAGTACCCTTTCTGCAAAATGATCATAGAAAGGTCAATTCTGGATTGTCTACTTAAGATAACAACAGATGGGAGCAGAAGAAAGAACTCCTGTTTGCTGGAGAAGGCGGTGGTTTTGCAAGACATGAGTCACATGCTCTCTTTGGAGTTTCAGTTGGAAGAGAGAAAGAGTTGAGTTAACAGCTCAGTCAGTCAGTGTGTGGGACACTGACAAGTAACTGAAAAATGCAATCCAGGGAAAACTGTTTGAAACTGATGAAAGCAAGTTCCAGAGCAGTAGATCGTTGGAAGTGCTATCTGTGTGATGTTTCTCTTGAAATAGAGGAAGGAATGGAACTCTGTGGTAGCTTGAAGAAAGAGGTTACCATCTAGAAGACCCTGATGGGGCAATTTTCATCAGCGAGACCCTGAGGTGACTAGTGGTGGTACCTCAGTTATGGAAATCCTGGAGCAACAAATATCTCTCTCTGCAAACCCTACAAGAACCTTCCTGAGCGGTAAACATTTACTTTTCAAGCACCAAGTCTGGGTGAACTGTATACATGTTAAATGCTGTGCACAGTATGGTGATTGCCTGCAACCAGAGAACTTGGAAGAAGGAGAAGTGAGATTGAACTGTGAACCAAACATATTTTCTTGAATTTACATACACATTACATACATATGCGCTTAGAATTAGAAGGGGGTTAATTTCGGTTAGTTAAGTATAGAGTTAAGTTAATGTTTGATTCTATTTTCATGTTTGAAGTTGATTAAAAATAACTTTTGTTTTGAAAGCCACTTGTCTTGGTGAATGTCTATTGCTGCTGGGTTCTGGGGTCCTTTGGTCTTGTAAGAATAATGTTGTCATGTGAGTATAGCATTGGGTTAAGAACACAAACCTGTGGTGCTTGAATGCTGATGAAGATTGTGAAGGAGATGTTCTTGCCAATCCACACTGAATGAGGTCTGGAGGTGAGGAATTCCAGGAACCAGTTGCACAGTGGTGTATTGAGGCCTAGGGCTTGGAGTTTGCCGATCAATTTTAAAGGGATGCTGGTGTTAAATGCCAAATTGTAGTCAGTAAAGGCACCCTTCATGTCATCCTTGGATACTGACCATCAAGGTTCATCAGGGGTCATTACAGACTTTAATATTGACCCTAGTGTAATCATTCAGCTCCTCAGCTGAGTTCTTGAATGCCAATCCAAGGTGATACCTTAATGCTCAGGCTGCAGGTATTTGGGTGCCCATCCGGAAAGATAGAGCAAGTAAACAGACATTTCAGGATTCTCCTGAAGCTACAGCTCCTCAGGAACAAATGCACCTCTTTTGATGCTGTTGAAGGGTGGGTGGGGGGGTGGGTGGGAGGTGGGAGGGAATTGATGATACACTTTAGTTCAGAAGCAGATTTACATTTTAGGCTGTGATGTGACTTTTTCATCCATTCTTTTGTGCAGGATGAAAATATTGAAGATTTTCAAGTGGTTGAGGTCTTCATGGGTTGTAAACAGGGTAAGGATTGAACTAAGTTGGATTTTAAAAAATGGAACAAGCTGATGAAGGAGGGGCTGCGTTTCTTAGGTTTTTTTCCCTCTGATTTTTTTTTTCAGCTGTGTGTTGATTTTCTTTTGTCTCTGTGTGTATATATTTACATAGAATATAAAGAGAATAGACAGTGCATTTGGCCCAAACAGCCCATGCCAGCAGTTATGTTCGATTCAATCGCCTTCCATTGATGGGTACAGCCCACCATGTCTATTTCAGTCTTTTAGCCCAGCTGTGCTAATTGCATTTGCCCAGACTGGTTCTGTACTTTTCTCTGTAGTGCCTATTGAAGTGTCTGACTCAAATGTCCTGAAATATCAGACCACTTCCTCTGGTAGTGAGTTCCAGGTATTAACAACTATCCATGCAACAAAACGTTCCCCACATATCTCCTGAAAAGCTCTTTTACCTCACTATAAACCAATGCCAACTTGTTTCTGATGCACTGATCACGCAAAAAACATTCTAACAGTCAATCCTACCTCTGCCTCTCATAATCAGGGATCTGTACTGGGACTCCAGCTGTTCACAATTTACATTAATGATCTGGATGAGGGGATTGGATGTAATATCTCCTAATTTGCATATGACATTAAGCTAGGAGGGGTTGTGTGCACGGAAGAGGGGGTCAGGAAGCTCCAGTGTGATTTGGATAAATTGAGGGACTGGGCAGATACATGGCAAATGCACTACAATGTGGATAAATGTGAGGTAATCCACTTTGGTAATACAAACCGGAGGGCAGATTACTATTTGAATGGCAATAGATTAAGAGATGGGGAAGTGCAGAGAGACCTAGGGGTACTTGTACACCAGTCTCTGAAGGCGAGCATGCAGGTACAGCAGGCGGTTAAAAAGGCAAATGGTATGTTGGCCTTCATATCAAGAGGGTTTGAGTATAGGAACAAGGATACCTTACTGCAGCTGTACAGAGCCTTGGTGAGACCCCACCTGGAGTATTGTGTGCAGTTTTGGTCACCTTATCTAAGGAAGGATGTTCTTGCAATGGAGGGAGTGCAGAGGCGATTCACCAGGCTGATACCTGGAATGGCAGGAATGACTTATGAGGAAAGATTGCGCAAATTGGGATTGTACTCGCTGGAGTTTAGAAGATTGAGAGGGGATCTCATCGAGACATATAAAATTCTGGCAGAATGGATGCAGATGGGATGTTTCCAATGATGGGAAAATCCCGAACCCGGGGCCATGGTTTGAGGATAATAGGCAAACCATTTAGGACCAAGATAAGGACGAATTTCTATACCCAGAGGGTGGTGAATCTGTGGAATTCATTGCCACAGAGAGCAGTGGAGGCAGGTTCATTAAATCTATTTAAGAGGGAATTAGATCTATTTCTTCAGTATAAGGGTATTAAAGGTTACGGAGAGAAGGCGGGGACGGGGTACTGAACTTTAAGATCCGCCATGATCTCGTTGAATGGCGGAGCTGGCTCAAAGGGTCGAATGACCTACTCCTGCTCCTATCTTCTATGTTTCTATGTTTCTAATCTTACACACCTATCATGGTCACCTCTCAGCCTCCTTCACTCCCTGGAAACAAACCAGCTTCTCTGACCTCTGGCATTGAGGCAATCTCATTCAATATTTGGGTGGTTAACCCCCCCAATTGCTATAACACAATTGCCCAAAAGCCTTTCTGCAATATCAGTTCCTCTGATTCCCACTATTTCTCCTGTAGAATGATAACTGGTCTCTTATTCAAATTTCAGCCCATATGGGTCTCATTGTAAGATCCATTCTGGATCTGCTGAGAAGTACTGGTGTTATATTTCCACTGATCATTGACAAGTGCCTTCCCCGTTTCTTTTTGTATTACAGTCTGTCACATCCAAAATTTCTATACTAGACTCTTTGTGCTACTTTTCCCTCAGTCCTTCAGTATGTGTCCCAACTTACATATTTCAAAATTGCTATATTTTTTTTTTAATTTCAGTGTCTAAATTGCTGATGTTAATTATGAATAGTTATGATCTTGTCTCTGATCCTTTTGGAAGATCAGAGTCCATTATCTTCCCCTGTGAAAAGTCACTCCTTAATTTTAAAGTTTCCTGCAGTCTAATATATTTATGCCATTCATACTTTTATATCTTTGGCTTGGCTTCGCGGACGAAGATTTATGGAGGGGGTAAAAAGTCCACGTCAGCTGCAGGCTCGTTTGTGGCTGACCAGTCCGATGCGGGACAGGCAGACACGATTGCAGCGGTTGCAAGGGAAAATTGGTTGGTTGGGGTTGGGTGTTGGGTTTTTCCTCCTTTGCCTTTTGTCAGTGAGGTGGGCTCTGCGGTCTTCTTCAAAGGAGGCTGCTGCCCGCCAAACTGTGAGGCGCCAAGATGCACGGTTTGAGGCGTTATCAGCCCACTGGCGGTGGTCAATGTGGCAGGCACCAAGAGATTTCTTTAGGCAGTCCTTGTACCTTTTCTTTGGTGCACCTCTGTCACGGTGGCCAGTGGAGAGCTCGCCATATAATACGATCTTGGGAAGGCGATGGTCCTCCATTCTGGAGACGTGACCCATCCAGCGCAGCTGGATCTTCAGCAGCGTGGACTCGATGCTGTCGACCTCTGCCATCTCGAGTACCTCGACGTTAGGGGTGTGAGCGCTCCAATGGATGTTGAGGATGGAGCGGAGACAACGCTGGTGGAAGCGTTCTAGGAGCCGTAGGTGGTGCCGGTAGAGGACCCATGATTCGGAGCCGAACAGGAGTGTGGGTATGACAACGGCTCTGTATACGCTTATCTTTGTGAGGTTTTTCAGTTGGTTGTTTTTCCAGACTCTTTTGTGTAGTCTTCCAAAGGCGCTATTTGCCTTGGCGAGTCTGTTGTCTATCTCATTGTCGATCCTTGCATCTGATGAAATGGTGCAGCCGAGATAGGTAAACTGGTTGACCGTTTTGAGTTTTGTGTGCCCGATGGAGATGTGGGGGGGCTGGTAGTCATGGTGGGGAGCTGGCTGATGGAGGACCTCAGTTTTCTTCAGGCTGACTTCCAGGCCAAACATTTTGGCAGTTCAAGCGCTGAATGGGCCCAGATTCTCCAGTCACTGTTCCTAACTGAACTGCTTCATGTCATCATGATTGTGAATCACTTCTCCAGTGCCATCACATCTTTCCTATAGCATGGTCACCAGAACTACATGTCATACTCCAGCTGAGGTTTGATCAAGGTTTTTATAAAGTTGGAGTCTTTATTGCCCCAACTTACAAAAGCCTTCCTAACTATGCTATCTTTTTGTATCGCAGCCTTCAAGGGCTCTTACTTCAAGGTCCCTCTGTTCCTCAATACTCCCATTCATGGTGGTTGTCCCAGCCTTGTGGATTAAACTCAGTGTGCCATATCTCAATCCATTTTGTCATCAAATCAAAATCACTCTATTGGAGAAGACAATTTATCTTCCACACTGTAGGCAACTCCACCAGCCTCTGTGTCATCCCAAATTTACTGATCATGCTTCCCAGATCCTGATCCAAGTCATTTGCGTATGTTACAAACATTGAGGGTTCCAGCACCAATCCCTGTAGGACACCACTAGCACTGACATCCAATCACAAATTGAACATCAGGATGCTCTTTATCAACTACAGTTTGGCATTAAACACCATCATGCCCTCTGTTCCTTATTGCCATGTCAGTTTTGGATCCATTTTACCAACTTGCCCTGAATTTCATGGGCCTTAAACTTTTAACCAATCTCCAATGTGGGATGTAACAAGCAACATAGAAGGTGATGTGGTGGATATAGTGTATATGGATTTCAATAGGGCATTTCATGAAGTTCCCCAAACAAAGCACATTCAAAAAGTATGGAGGCATGGATCCAAGGAGGTCCTGCTTTGTGGATACAGAATTGGCCTGCCCAGACAAGTCAGAGGGTTGTTGTAGGGGGTAAAACACAAAAGTGATTGTAGTTAAAACACACCAAAATGTTCGAGGATTCAGCCGGTCTTTTCAGCATCCATAGGAGACAAGTGATATTGCCAATGTTTCGAACTTAAGCCCTTCTTCAATGAATAAGGTGAATAAGCTAGAAGCAGGAAATCTCAGAATTCAGACAATGTTGGCTGGGGTAAGGATTCTGTCCTACAAAAGGAGTTAATTGGATATGATAAGGTAAGAATTTATCACGTTTGTGTGAAAAGAAACAAAAGGGAGAGACAGAGCTAGGGGAATGTGATGGGGGAGGAGATTTAAACAAAAGCCAGAGAAGTCAATATTAATGCCGTCTGGTTAGAGGGTGCCGTCGGATGATTACGTTTTTTTTCCTCCAATTTGTGGGTGGTCGCAGGCTGACATTGCAGACATGTGTCAGCAAGGGAATAGAATGTTGTAGAGAGGGTTATTGTAGATGGTTTGTATTCTGCATGGCGGTCGGTGACCAGTGGTATTCAGTGGAGATCTGTTTGTAGGACCCCTCATCTTTGTGATTTTTATAAATGACTTGGATGGTGAGGAAGTGGAAGAGTGAGTGACACAAAGTGGCTGGTGTTGTGGATTGTCTGGAGAGATGCCACAGATTACAAATGGGCATTTGATATGATGTAGAGCTGGGTTGAGAGGTGGCAGATGGAATTTAACCCAGAAAAGTGTGAAGTGGTTCATTTCAACAGGTCAAATTTGAGCGCAGAGCACTCTGAGCAATGTGAGCAAACTGAGATATTTTGGAATCTGTGTCCACGAACATTCAAAGCTACTGAATGGAGTAAACCACAAAAGTCTAGCTGCTTGTAATGCTGATGCAAGCGCGCACGCCAGCTTCTGTTCTGGAACGGAAAAGACAGACATGCACTGCCATCTTTGTTCTGACTGCCCCGCTGACCGTGAGTATCAAGTGAGGCTGGTTCATCCCGACAAAGTTGCGTGTTGCTACATAAACCCCCCCCACCCCACCCCACCCCAGAACTGGCACTGGTGGCGTCTTGGCGCTTTGGAGGCCTACCTCTGCACGCTAGCTGCTGTACTTGGATCGGCTGGAGCCGGCTTCAGGAGGTCCAGTGTGAAAAGCTCCTCTCTGTTTCCGATCTCTAAGGCGAAAGTGGAACTCGTTCTGTAGGGATGTTGAAAAGGTGCTCTGTGTCGCCCCACCCCCCCCCACCCCACCTTGTGTACGAAAACACAAGCACAAGACATCATGGGGAACATGAGTGGGGGAGGTGGCCATGCCGTGAGGATGGCGGAGGGGCCAGGGAACCAGTTTCCCATGCATGCAGATGAGTGTGGCTTCTTTGTCTTGGGTTGGTCCAGTGGGGGTCAGAAGGAATTGCCCTGCGACGGTGAGGGCATGGCTATAAAGCAACTCAGCAGTGGAAGCATGCAAGTCGACTTTGGGAGCCATTTTGATTCCCAGGAGCACCCAAGGTAGCTCGTCCAACCAGTTCGGGCCTTTGAGGCACGCCATGAAGGCTGATTTTAGGTCTTGATGGAAGTGTTCCACCAGGTCATTTGCGGGTGGTAGGCAGTCTTATGATGGAGCTCTGTTCCCAGGAGTTTGGACAGTTCGGCCCACAAGGTGGATGTGAACTGTGCACCCCAGTCGATGGTGATGTGAGAGGGGATGCCGAACTAGAAGACCCAGTGGACAGGAAAACCCTTGTGCAAGTGTCAGCTGCCATGTCAGGAAGTTGGATCGCCTCTGGCCAACGGGTGTATTGGTCTATCATCATGAGCATGTAGTGGTAGCCCCGTGAGATGGCCAGTGGGCAAACAATGTCCACGTGGTTATGCTGGAAACGGCGTGAGGCAGGCTCGAACTTCTGGACGAGTGCCTATGTGTGGGTCTGCACCTTCGACGTTTGGCAGTCCGAGCAAACCCGTGCCCATTCCATGACCCTTTTGTGAAGATGAAATGGATGAAAATCATCTGGACCATAGAGCAGGTGGAGGGGTGCGACAAACAGTGTATGTGGTCGAAAACTGCTCTCTGCCACTTCCATGGTACCACTGGCTGGGGGCTTCCTGTGGAGACGTCGTAGAGGATGGTGTTGTTGCTGTCATCTGAAGGCAGGTACTGTAGCTGGAGGCCTGTGAGGGCCGTGTGGAAACAGTTCGTCTCGGGATCTGACTGTTGGTTCCTGGCTAGTTCATAGAAATTGACACCCTGCAACAGTGAGCACAAGGCCAGTCTTGAAAGGGTGTCTGTGACGATGTTGCATTTTCCAGAGAAATACTGAATGGCGGTAGCAAACTCGGAGATATATTACGGGTGTCTTTGTTGCCGAGTGGACTACGGATCCGACACCTTGTGGAAGGTGAAGGTTAACGGTTTGTACTCTGTGTAGATGGTGAAAGCCAGGCCCTCCAGGAAGTAGCAAAAATGGCGAATAGCAAAGTATAGGGCAAGCAGCTCCCTGTCAAAGACGCTGTACTTGCGTTCCAGTGGGTGAAGGTGTTAGCTGAAGAATGCGAGCATCTTCCATGTGTCATCCACCAATTGTTTGAGGACCGCACCCATTGCGTTTCTGGATGCATCGACTGTGAGTGCCATGGGTGCATCTATCCATGGGTGCACTAGCATGGTAACAGCGAAAGTGACAAAGGGTCCAGTGGAGACCCTTGGTGGAGGCGGCACTGGGGATAAACCTCACGAACTCCTGCAAGCCTTTAAGCGTGTCTGGCCTCGGGAACTGGCAGATAGCATCACCTTGTCTGGAAGAGGTACCACTCTGTCTTTGGTGATGTGGTGTCCCAAGTCAATCTGCTCATTGCCGAACTCACACTTTGCAGGGTTGATTGTGAGGCCAAACTGGGCCAGGAGCATGAAAAGCCATCGGAGGTGGACCACGTGTTCCCCTAGTGAGCTGCTGGCGATGAAGATGTCATCTAGGTAAATAAAAAGGAATGGCAGGTCACGCCCACTTCATCCATCAGCCACTGGAATGACTGCGCGGTGTTCTTCAGGCTGAATGGCATCCTGAGGAATTCGAAAAGACTGAACAGGGTGATAATGGCCATCTTCTGCACGTCATCTGGGTGCGGTGCTCTGTGGTGGGGCTGGACTTATGGACAGGCTCGTGATGTGGTCTGATCACTCGATGAACCACTTCGGGGTTTTCACGTTTGGTGCAGTAGAGGACATCGGGTTTTGCTGCAACCTTGTGCGGGTCTCTGAAATCCACGTCGGCGAGCAATAGCCTAACGTATTTGCTCTAAAATGTCTTGCTTGAACATTAGGCAGGGCTTGTGGCCCTCTGCCAGCATGAGTATTTCATCCATTAACGCGGACAACATTCTGTCCCCAAGATCGTCTAAATGTAGGAGTCTGGACGCCCTTTCATATCAGGATAGGCCATATGTGCTGATAAGGAGGTTCTTTAACACTACATATTTACCCTCCTCTGGCGGAGCTTGAATTAGGTCGTCTACGTGAGCAGCGGTCGCCTGGCAAGTGAATTAACGACATAAAAGTATCTCGTTGAATCAGAAGTGATTTGCTTTATCTGGAACTGGGCAGAATTTATTGCCGAACAAAGTACGGGGCCAGTTGGTCTTAAGGTCAGCTGCTTCAACGCTATGGTGCCTACTGCTGCGGGATCCATTTGGTTGAGTCTTCAGGTCATGGAGACTCGTCGGGATCACCACTGTAGTGTGCTGTGAGAGAGCAGTTGAACAGACTGGAGACACAGGTGGCTAGCTTGAATGTCACAGAAGAGTGTTTATGCAAACTTTGCATGCTTGTTATTTTAGGTCAGCAGTCGCACCACACATACGTCCCGTAGCTTGCATCACGCTGACGCAAGCGTGCATGCCAACTTTCGTTCTGGAGCGGAAGAGACTGACACGTGTGGCCATCTTTGTCGCGACTGCCCCACAGACCGCGCATAATAAGCTAGGCCAGTTTGTCCCGACAAAGTTCTGTGTCACTACAAATGTTTCATTTTCACTCAAAGCTACTGCACAGGTTGATAGTGTTGTTTAGAAGGTCCATAATGTGCTGGCCTTCATTAACCGTGGGTTTGAGTTCAAGAACCATGAGGTAATGTTGCAGCTACACAGGACCTTGGTTAGACCCTACTTGGAATATTGTTCAGTTCTGCTCACCTCATTACAGGAAAGATGAGGGTGCAGAGGAGATTTACAAGAATTGGAGAGCACGCCATATGAGGAAAGGTTGGGTGAACTTGGATAAATGGAGGATGAGGGGTATCCTGATAGAGGTGTACAAGATGATGAAAGGCAATAATCGTGTAGATGGCAAGAGGCTTTTTCTGAGGGCAGAAAACTATGGCCACCATAGTTTTAAGGTGCTTGGGAGTAAGTACGGGGGGGATGAAAGAGGTAAGTTTTTTATACAGAGATTGGTGGGTACATGGAATGCGCTGCTGACAAGGATCTTTTAAGAGTCTATTAGGTACATGGAATGGAAAAAAAAATGGAGGATTTTGCAGTAGGGAAGTTCTAGATTGTTTATAGAGTAGGTTATTAGGTCAGCACAACAGTGTGGGCTTAAGGGCCTGTACTGTGCTGTAGATTTCTATATTCTGTATGTGCAGATCAGATCATTGTGCTATTGGAAAGATGTAATTAAACTGGAAAATGTCCAGAAGAATTATCAGGACTTGTGGGCTTAAATTATATGGAGAGGCTTAACATCTTTTCCCCTGGAGTGTCAGAGGATGATATTTTATAAAATAACATATATTTCCAGTTTTTTCTGCCAAAGATCATTTCTTATTTTTGTACATTATATTTCATGAAGAAATTTAACAGATTATTTATTGATTAAAAATAGACGGCTATGTTTCATTGTGTTGAGCACTGGTGAAACCATTGAAACCATACCTGGTGTGCTCAATACAGTATTGATCTCCTTACATAAGGAAGGTTATTAGTAGTTCGGATGGAGCTCAGACCAGTTCTGATAGATTGATGGAGTAGCAGATTGTCTTTTGAAGAAAGCTTGGACTTGCCAGGTTTAAGGTTCCTTTCTTGTCATGTAATAATGCAAAAATAAAATATAGACGATGTATGCCAACTTTTACCTGCCATAAAGGCAAACAAAAAGTCGCCATTAGTCTTGCCTGGCGCACTAACAATAGGAGGAGAAGCAAAGAGAATCTCTTCAGAGGCATTGAGTGTCCGAGGATTCGCCTCCAGTGCTCCTGCAGCCTCAGTGGCAAATTAAGCTCCATCTAAACCTCTGATGCGTTCAGGAAGCTTTCAGTGCTTGAGACCCTTCAGGAGCTTTTCTTGACTTCAGCACCTTCTCCATTCCTGGTTCCTATAAGCTAATCTCCAGCCACCTTCGACCACAGTGCCAACAACTGCATCCTGTGGGGGTCCTTCAGCCACTGATCTCTTTGCTGGTCCACAGCCGTAGTCACCTTCTATGTAGGGTCATCTCCTAGGCTGCTTCTTCTCAATGGGGGCTTGTGCCTGCTGAAGGTTAGATGTGCAAGCATTGTCAAAATGCTTTACATCATGAGGTATCTTGGTGGTTGGATGTTGTGCAAAGCAAATCTTTTCAGAGGGTTACAAGTCTTTGAAGTAGAATTATTAAATATTTTAAAGCAAATGGAAATGGATTCTTAATAAGCACATGGGTGAATGGATACTATGTACAAATTGAAGTAGGTTCATTGAGATCAGATGAGGTCCTACTGAATGATGAAGCATCTTAAGTAGCCAATTACCTATTCCTAAGTCTAACTGAACAATCTACAAAGTGACCAATTTGTGAATTTGATTCCATTTAAGTAACCAAAATAAATATCGGAAAGCAATTGTTATAGTATTGGTAATAGGCATGATTAAGAAGCAGCTTTCTGCACAATCTTTCTTTATTTGCTGTGTTTCTTTTTAGTGCAGAGAATGGTGCTGACTCCGTTTGAGCTGTTGCTTCACAGACTTCAAGACATTAGAAAGGTACCATTTTTATTAATCCTGTGCTTCTACATGTGAATACATATATTCTTCCTCGGTTCAGCGATCGTGACTGCAAACTGGGATCGCTGAACCTGTACTGGGGTTCAAATCCGGCACTGTCTGTAAGGAGTTTGTATGTCCTCCCCAGATCTGCTTGGGTTTTCTCTGGGGGCTCTGGTTTCCTCCCCCCCCCCCCTCCTGTTCAAAACTTTCTGGGGGTGTATGTTAATGGGGTGTAAACTGGGGGCATAGACTCATGGTGCCAAAATGGCCTGTTACTGTGCTGTATATTCAATTTTTTTTTTAAACTGTTTTGCTTCAGATCAGTATCCACCCTTGTGATCTTAGCTTGTCTTTCCAATGCCTAGAAACTGAAAGTTCTGGTGAGATATTGCTGTGGTTCAAAAATTGTTCATCGTAGTAGAAATAAACACAGTACCACAGATGTGGGAAATCTTGGACAGCACAAATGTTCCTTCCCTGATGACTATACCCTTGAGAAGTACATCCAACTGCAACTTCTTTCAAACTATATTAGAAAATTGGAGCTGGAGTTAGATGAAGTCTGGATCATTTGGGAGGCAGGGGAAGAGTTAAGGGGATGTAATCACACCAGTAGCAAGAGGAAGGTAGCTTGGTGACAATCATGAAAGGGAAAAGGAACTGGCAGTCAGTGCAGGGAGCCCCTGTGGCCATTCCCCTCATCACAAATATATCCCTTTGCATACTGCTGAGGGGCATGACCTGTCTGGACAAAGCAGCAGCCAGAGTTATAGCACCATGGTCAGCTGAGCCTCAGAAGGGAAGTTTGGTCAGATAGAACAATAGTTTCAGGGGACTCGATAGGGGAACAGATAGGAGATTCTGCAGCCACAAAAGAGGCTCCAGGATAATGTGTTGCCTTCTGTGTGTTCAAGTACAGGATGCCTCTGAGAAGATGCAGAATTTTCTTTAATGGAGGATGAGCAGCCAAAGGATGTGGTACATATTGGCACCAATGACATAGGCAGGAGTGGGGAAGAGGTCCAACAAAGTAAATTTAGGTAGTTAGGAAAGAGGCTGAAGAACAGGACCTCCAAAATTGTAATCTCAGGATTAAGAGATGTTGCAAGAAATAAAGAGTTCAGGCCGAAACGTTGGTAATATGTCTCCTATCAACACTGAGTTCCTACAGCATTACAATATGATTGTGTTCAATTTGAGATTTAACAAGGAGAAATTAAAATCAAAAGTGTTGGCATATCAATGGGGTGAAGAGAATTACAGTGGCCTGAGAGAGGAACTAGTCAAAGTAGATTGGAAGGAGTTACTGAAGACAGCTGAGCAGCAATAATTGGAGTTTCTACAAGAAATGAGGAAGGTGTAGGATGAATACATAGCAAAAAAGAGGAAATATTTGAATGGAAAGATGTCATAAATGTGGTTGACAAGGGAAGTCAAACCCAAAATAAAAGCAAAAGAGAGGGCAAACAAGTAAGCAAAAATTAATGGGAAGATTGGGATGTTTCGAAAAACTCGCAGAAGGTAACAAAAAACTGAGGGTGACACATGAATGTAGGCTAGCAAATATCAAAGAGGACATAAAAAGCTTCTTCAATTATATAAAGAGTAAAAGAGAGGTGAGAGTAGATATAAGTCCACGAGAAAATGACGCTGGATAAATAATAATGGGAGATGAAATGGCAGAGGAACTAAATAAGTATTTTTCATCAGTCTTCACTGTGGACATTAACAGAGTGCCAGATGTTGAAGGATATCAAGGAAGGGAAGTGTGTGCACTTACTATTTCAAGGGAGAAGGTGCTTAGAAACTCAAGTGGTCTTAGAGTGGATAAATCTCTTGATGGATTGCACCCTTGGGTTCTGAAAGAAATAGTGGTAGAGATTGTGGAGGAATGGATAATAATCTTTCAGGAATAAATAGATTCTGGTATGGTCCCAGAGGACTGGAAAATTGCTGGTTAGCCTGATGTCAGTGGTTGGGAAGAGGATGGAGTCAATTGTCAAGGATGAGGATACAGGGTGCTTGGAGGTACATGACAAGATCGGCCAAAGCCTGCCTGGTTTCCTTCAGGGAAAATCTTGCTTGACAAACCTATTGGAATTCTTTGAAGAAGTGACAAGCAGGCGATATGAAGGTAGGTGAAAGAGTTGGGCGTGTTGAGGAAACAGAGATGATGCAGAAGGACTTAGGTTAGGAGAATGGACAGATGATATTCAGTGTCAGAAAGGTTAAGGTCATGCATCTTGGTTGAAAAAATAAATGAGCTGACTATTTTCTATATGGGAAGAAAATCGAAACTATCCAGATTCAAATGGACCTGGGAGTTCTCATGCAGGATAGTCTGAAGTTTACAACTTTACAAAATGCTATTAGACTATACTTAGAGTACTGTTTACCCTTCTGGTCACCATGGTGTTGGGAGGAAGTGGTTGCACTGGGGAGAATGCAGAGGAGATTCACCAGCATATGGCTTGGATTGGAGGACAGTCATTGAGAAGAGAGACTAGATATGTTGAGTTGTTTTCTCAGAAGTGAAGGATGCTGAATGGTGACCTGATGGAGCAATAAAAGATTATGAGGAGTGTAGATGGTTAAAATATTTTTGCATAGTCAGGATATCAGAAATGTAGGGCAAAGGTTTAAGGTTAGAGGTGGAAGGCTTATTAACTACTTGATATTTGGAACGTGCTTTTAGAGGAGGTAGTGGAATCAGATACAAAGGGACATTTCTACAGAAATGTCTTAATAAACAAAAATTTCCTGCAAAATTCATCTGCATGAGATTCTGAATAGTATACTAGTGTGGACTGAAGTAAGATTCTGAATAGTATACTAGTTTGTCCATGATCAGAAAACAGATTTTGTGTAAACTGATTATTTTCTGTCTTAGTGGCAGTGACGATTGGGGGTCTGCCAGGGCATCAATTTTTCACAATACTTTTGATACTTGCACTTGCTTCAGGGGACCAAGCTTATTGATGATGCAAAGCTGAACGCCAGTATGGTTTATCTGGAGAATGAAGCTCTTCATGGGGATATAGGAAGCTGAATCCACGAGAGCCTAACAAATGTCCAAAAATAGGGAATCATCTTTGGTGGAAAAAGCAGAAATTGTTGTTTTATAAAGGATGAGAGATTGGAAGGTGTGTTCAGAGAGACTTTTGTGCAGTTGTATAGAAGGTTTTGAAATTTAATGCAAACAATTAAGAAGGCAGATGTCAACCATTACAAGTAAAACAATAGTTTTCTGCAATTAATTGGGGCCCTCATGTGATTGCATTTGGAATATTATTTAAAGGCTTGGTATCCCTACTGAAGGGAGGATATACTTTAAACAGAAGCAGTGAGGGAGTAGATGGTCCTATGAGGTTTAGATTCATCGTCATATAGCACAGCAATAGGCCTTTCAGCCCACATGTCCTGCTGACTGGTAGTCTGCACCATTCCCTTTAACTTCCATTAATGGATTATAAGGATTGATGGTTTTGATATAGTAAGAGTACTCCAAGACTGGGGTGACGAGAGGCATAGTCTCAATACAAAAATGGGATATTCATGCAGGATAAGGTGATGAAAAGTCCCCTCACCCAGAGGTTGTGAATCTTTGGAACTCTGAATGAGAAAGTGGAGGTTCAGTCACTGAGTATATTCAAGGAGATGCTGTGTTTTATGGATATTAAGGGAATTGAGGGATGTAAGGTTTGTTCAAGAAACTATTGCTGATGGAAATGATCGGCCATGGATGGTGGAGCAGGCCTAGGGGCCGAATGGCCAACTTCTGTTTGGGTTTCTTCAGTTTTTATGTTCTCATATTCCTCACCACTTGTGGTGAGCTATGCTAAAGCTGTGTAATCGGAGTTGCAGATACTAAGTCTCAGCTATTTAAAAAGCTTGTTTCTCTATGTCCCTTGATGGTTGAATTGATATCCCTATTAAATATTTGTTTTTTTCCACTTACTTTACTACATTAGTTAATCAATGCATGTCTACTTTTTGGTCCATTTTAAAATGTGTGTTTTTTTTAAAGTAGATTTTCATGTGCAGTCAGCATTAGTTATCATATTTATGACCAATTAAATGTTTAATCTGATTCAAATTCAATTTGTCGCCTCTCTACACAATTCATCTGCTTTTTTTCTCAAAAATTCTATTTTTGCCAAAGGTTTGCGCTTTTTCATTGTGAGCAATTCCAACCAACTGGGATCTTCATAATACCTGGTCTTCTGTCTTGATACTGTTTCTTTATTGCACATCACCAGTGACGATGTTGTCTTGATGTCATTGTGTTCTGTAGATCTCTGTTCGTCAAATGAATCAGACACGATTTTATATCACAAAGAAGCAGGACACAGTGGTGCGAGTAAATCTGCTGCTCATGGCCCTTCCACTTCACTTGTCTCAGGACAAGTACTTCTCACTGCTAAGCAGTTACTTAGAGATCAAAAGTAAGTAAAAGAGAGCCACGTGTGTTAAAAGACAAAGGATGATTTCTTTGACTCTTGTGTGTATGGTGGAGTTGTTTGGTGTTGAAAGAGAAAGATGAGAATTGGTTTTTTTGCATCAAATTAGTTTTGAAGATGCAGTTCCTGATGATGTACAGGTCCACAAAATGATGGACAGCTATCTGGCAATGAGCGATAACCTTGTTTAAAGTTAATCTTTTGTAAAAAGTATGAGAAAAATTTAGTTTGCAATGAGATTTGGGGTAGAGAGTTGAGAGGAGATCATTGATTACCTACAAACCACAGTACTGAGTTGAGGCTGACATTCTTTGTCAGGGAGATTGGATCAGATTGAAGTAGTTGAGAGATGAGACATTTGGTATGATTACGTATAGGACAGGACGAACAGAACTTCCCAAAGCTAAACTTTGAAATTGTTCAGGTTATTCCTTTTCAATTTTAGCTAACTGCTTTAGATTTTCATAGTTAAAATAAAAAGAGATTTACAGTATACATAGCTGCCAAGGGTGGTGATCTCTGGAATTGTCTACTATGGAATCTAGATCACGAGGTAGTTTTAGAGGAAGTAGACAGATGTAGTTGATTGGGGAAAGGTTGGTTTAATGATCACCCCTATGCTGCATTTACCACTCTCTGTCAGCACATGTTGGGCTGAAGGGGCTGTACAGGCTGGTAATGTTCCAAATTTTGCAGCTTGTTGAAGACTTAGAGTAGTTCCCAATGCATCCAGTCAGGATACTTTCTATTGTATATTTCTAAAGATTGGTAAGAGATCTCTGGGACAGAGCAGATTTTCTCAGGCTTCTTAGAAAGTAGTCTCTGGTGGACTGACTTGATTGTATCATCAACGTGGTTTGACCAGGAGAGGTTGTTGGTGTCATGTCCTCCTAATAAATTGAAGCTCTCCACTATATCCAGCTCAGCCCTGCTGATGTGTACAAAGACCTGTGCTCCCTTTTTCCTGACGTTGCTGACCAGCTTCTTAGTTTTGATGATAATGAGGAAGAGGTTGTTGTCCTGACACCATATCACCAGATTCTCTATCTCCTTCCTATACTCCATCTCATCATTGTTTGGGGTCAGGCTTACGGCAGTAAGTATTACCTGTAGACTTCTAGATGGAGCAGGGTTTGGGCAAGCAATGTACGAGGAGTACAGTAAGGGGCTAAGTATACAGCCTTGTGGAGTACTGGTGTAGGAAATTGTGGAGGAAATGTAATCCTCACTGTTTGCTGTCGACAGGTCAGAAAGTCATGGAGCATTTGAGAGGTGAGAGGTGCTAAATACAATGTTTTAGTGTATTGGGATTGTTTTTTTTTGAACTGTGGTACTGAAGGCAGAGCTGTGTTTAATAAATGGAAGTGGACTAATTGTGACAGTAGGCAAATTATAGTAGAGTCAACTTTTGGGAGGCTGAATTTAATGTGGGCTAATGCACTTCAAAATGATGGATGTCAGAGCTACTGGTTAATAATCATGGAGACACATTGTATTGCTTTTATTTGGTGGCTCAAACAACCGGGTCCATGTGGATGAGCTGGGCCGAAGGCCCTGTTCCAGTGTTATAATACTGTATGACTCTGTAATGTGGTGAAATAATCTGTATCCCCACTACTTCCCATACAGTGGAGAGAAGATCATTGATGAAGTAGCTTAGGGTAGTGGACCCTGGAGCATTACCTGGGGCAGCAGTGTAAAATTGACCTCCAATGAAAACAATAGTCATCCATTGTGAAATTTCAGAATCAGAATTTATTGTCAAGAACAAGTCACGAAATTCAGTGTTTTGTGGCAGCGTCATAGTGTAAACATTCATATAAACCACTTTACAACAATGTTTTTAAAAATTATCTCTTCTAATGGTCATATGATAAAAACATAAGAAATAGGAGCAAGAGAAGGCCCTAGCTCCCTTGACCTTGTCCAGCATGCAGTTGTTGAAGTCTGTCCCCACTTTAAAATAAACTGTGAACAGAGAACACCAACTGCTTCAAATGAACAACGAGATACAACAGAGTTACAGTAAAGGGATTCTTTACTTCGCCCGTAAAACCATGGTTGGAGAGGCCAGATTACAACCCTCAGTATATGTACATACACTGCAAGCTCTGGAAGTACCTCTCGAAAGAGACAATAAGAAGACACACATTTATACAGTTCATGCAGGGGTGTTGTTAACTAAAACGATTCCATATAAGGAGTTTGTTTTTCACTACTGCCAGCATAATGGCAGACTGAAACTTTGACTCACACTTCCAGCTGCTCTTACATCCTCCATGGCTTTAGCAGCATCAGCAGAACAATTTTTAACTGGTCTTAGCCTCAAAAACTTTAGTCAAGTATCCCACTAGCCAAAGCGTAGCTAACCTCTACACAGTAAGATCACAGATGATGAGTACCTGGAC
The DNA here is from genome assembly GCF_036971445.1 of Narcine bancroftii. Classification (NCBI taxonomy): domain Eukaryota; kingdom Metazoa; phylum Chordata; class Chondrichthyes; order Torpediniformes; family Narcinidae; genus Narcine; species Narcine bancroftii. Next base: position 186,790,645 of record NC_091471.1, on the reverse strand, counting down.
TCAACTTTTACCCCGGATTTCCCCATTGTCTAAGAGTCAATCTATTTTAGCCTAGAATTTAATTAAACACTTGTAGCACGTACTACGGTAGGGCATGAAAGCAAGACACTGACACGAGGTGAGTACAGTCAATACTGACTTTATTGATGGTTTGCCCTGCCTTATATAGGCCCACTTCCGGCGGAAAAGCAATCACCGGCTTACCGGCCGCAGATAGGCCAGCCTTGCCGCCAGTGCTCGTCTGTTTCCCACCGTGCGGCTGACAGCCCATGAATAAAGCTGAGTTAACCAGCATGGCCCTTGCAGGATAACCGTGTTTGGATGACATCTTGTGTGTTAAGACGCCACGGGCCACCACATGATTGAACGCACCATTGTACCCCTAGAATTCTTTCGACAGATAGAATGTCACAATCCAAATCCAGATGTTTTATCTCCTTTGCTCTTTCTGCCACAGGAATAACAGTTCAACTGTGGCTAATCCATTTCATAAGGAAGAAACCTCCTTTATTACAGATCTCCTTTAACTCCTGATAAAGATCTATTGCTTCCTGTTCTGAAACCACTGAAGTGAGACAATCATCAACAAAGGAATTATTTCTGATGATGTTTATAGCTCGAGAACTAAATTGCTCTTCATTATCTTCAGCACATTTCCTGAGATCAAAATTTTCACAACTTGGTGATGAAGTTGCTCCAAATAGATGAACTGTCATTCTGTATTCAATCATTTCTATACTGTAACCTCCATTATGCCACCATAACAATCATAAAAAATCATGATCTTCTGATGGTACTTTCACTTGATGAAACATCGCTTCAGTATCTGCAGCAATTGCAATAGGCTCTGTACAAAATCTTATCAGAACACCTATTAAAATACTGGTTAACTCTGGACCCTGTAGAAGATGAGAATTCAATGAAACTCCTTAAAATGATGCCCCACAATCAAGTACTGCATGTAGTTTCTTCTTTTGTGGATGTTTAACTCCATGATGAGGTAAATGCCATTTTTTTAACCATCTTTGCGTTCCAAGATATCTTCTGATACCTTTTCTACATAACCCTTGGTTATCATGTCCAACATGACATTTGTATATTCCAAAATAAGAGGAGGAATTTCTCTTGAATTTTCTCTTCAAATTCAGCATATGCTGTTCTGCAATTATTTTATCTGGCAGACAAATTTCCCTTTTCTTCAAAGGTAATGCTGTACCGTAATGACCATCAACATGTTTAATAGAATTTCAAACTAAATCCAGAAACTTGTCCTCTTTTGAAGGTTCTTGAATATCTTTGAGACATTATACAATATCTGTTGTTCCCACAGATCCTTAAGTTTTACAACTAAAATTCTGTTGACAATCACGTTCAATGTCTCCTGATCATTATTCATTTTTCCTCCTAATGGTCTGTTAATCATCAATCCAAGCAACGTTCTCACAGCATAAGGTCTGTCATTTTGACTTCTTATTACTTCTAGAGATTCGAGAGCCTTTGGTACATCTAATCCAATTAACATCTCAATCTTAGCATCAATCTAAGGTAAGCAAACATCTTTTAGTTTGATATTATCCTGATATGGAATATTCTCCTTATTCACAGGCATAGTCTTCTGAGTCTACACTCGAGAGATTGCAAAATTCATTGCTATTTTATCAAGCAATCTGTAAACCTGAAACTATATTAGTTTCAATGTTCTTTTCATCATTCATTCTCTTCAATAATATGTGGTCTTTTTCCATGAAGATTAAGTTTATTCATTCATTCAACAGTACAAAATTATACTGTACTTCCTGGATCAAGAAATGCGTAGATCTCAGTATGAAGCTCCTGTTTTTAGTTTTAACCTGCACAGGAACTATTGAGAGGGTTTTGAAACTGGCCCCAGTAAAACTGTTTAAACCAAAGCTGAAGTATTGTCTCTGACTGTGTCTTTAGTCTTGGATTCCAATTGTTTGACTTCCTTTGTTGAGTATGCAGTAACTTGAGATGCTTTAAACTGCATGTATCACAACTGAGTCACTTGTTACAAGTTTTGTTGATGTGTCCTTTACACAAGCAACTAAAACAAAATAATTTTTCTTCAAAAAGGTTAATTTCTCGTCATGCGACTTTTTCTGCAATCGTGAACATCTTTCTAAAGCATGCTTATTTTTGCAATACAAACAGCTTTCCTGAACAGTCTGACCTTCTTTTTCCTTTGTTACCTTGTTCTTTCTTGTACTTGTATCTGAGACAATGATTTAGACTTCTTTACATCTTTAGTAATTATTGAAGTATCCTTAATATTTCCAAATACTGGTACAGTGTTAACATGCACATGCCATTCCAAGAATTGTACAACATCCTCAAAAGTGGCATCCCTTCCGGGAAGCATCTTAAGCTCTGCAACTTTGGTCCTACATAAATCCTTCAGCTTACAAAGCCATTTGTTTCCAATAATCGACAAATTAGCAAGCAAATTCAGCTCTCGCATTGTACACTACTTCCCATTGCGTTACAGCGTCCTGTCAGAAAGAGTGCATGTGCTTGTAAAGCCTTTGTGTTCTCTGATTTTATTGATGACCAAGAAAGAATCTTGTCTCTGTGGGCCCTTGCGATTTTATATTCATCGCCATAATGCTGATGCAATAATTCTTTTGCCCTTTTAAAACCTTGTCCTGGATTCATATATTGGCAACTTTTGACTAACTCCTTCACCTGTCCTCCAAGGTACTGCTCCAGGTAATACCGTCGATCTTTAGCATTTTTAGTATTACTTCAAATGTGATCTTTTTAAAATTTCATGAACGTCAGATATTGTAATATATCTCCATCAAAAACTGGAATTTCCTTCTTGTGTCAACCATATGAACCTTGTTGCTGTGCTAACATTGCAGAGATTTAATTTTGTTTTGCTATGATTAATATTATATTGTTTTGTCCACCATTGCTTGCAGCAGGTTGTCTTAAGGTGAATGGAGAAAATGGATCTTGAACTGGTGCCATAAGTTTAGGACCTTGGCTTGTAAGTGATGGCATTGGTGGAGATCCTTGACTTGTAGGGTTCTAGAACAATATGAAGAGACATCAGTGGTTGAATATGATCAACTCACGTGGTTGAACTTTTTTGAAATACTCATCTTTGGGGAAGATCCTTATATTATGCTCTCTGGAGAGATTGAATGTCGCTGATTTGAGCACCACCAGCGACACCCATGGCTCCTTGCTTGAGTATATTTGTTTATTGTGTTAGTGTTACCCATGGCTCTGCTGGAAATTTAGGTGCTTGCCCTTTGGGTACGTCACTTTGAGTGACAAATCATTTTGAGTGACCTAATGTTTTCACTTCGGCCATATTCATAGCACGTTGTTCCCAAGCTCGTCTTTTTCTCTATTCAATAATCTATTTTGTTCTTCACTCGCCATTTGCTGATTCTTCATTTGAACATCCCTATCCTCTAAAGCATATTTTTTCTCCAACCATTGTTGTTGTGCACAGACAGTAGCCAAGTCTGCGTGCACCTTAGCATGCATAGCTGATATGCTTGAACATGCGAAGCTGTACTTGCTCTAGATGCCTTTGAAGATCTTCCTGAGCTCATAACCTTGGAAATTCTATCATCAGTATTTACATTTGAACTTTCAGATACTGCTGTATGAGTCTCTACCTTCTGCATTTCACTTGGTACAGCCAGTGAGACTGCAACATACATTCATCTGTTCCAGTTCCACTAGCCTTTAATCCAGCTAATGAGGCCTGTAGTGCCTTGACAGAGTCCTCTCCTTGCTTGGTAGTTGAAGCCGTTTCTTCTTGGCTACTGGCTCCAACCAAGTGTTGTTGGTCTGCCTTGCTGGCTCAACTCACAATCAAACAATTCTTTGAGAGGAGCTGTTTGCTCATGGTCTTTAGCCCGACAAGACTTCTTACCCATCTTGAGTTCTTCACACTGCAATCTGGCTTCTCCTTGTTCTTGGGAACTGTAAATAAATTTGTATCTTACTAGAGTTGCTGCGTGGCTGAATTGTCTTTGTATGGCTGCACACAAGCTTTCTTATTTCTGGTTGTTTATTGTTTATAATAACACATTCTGGGCTTCCTGCCAAATCTGCTGGTGAAGCTCTGGCTTATTTTTTTCAAGGTCTCAGGTGTCTGGCCAGACTTTGACTCAATTTCAAACTGTGCAATTCACAGTCAGGTTCTTATAGTCTTCTGTATATTCTATTATTACAGCATAGATGCCTCTTGCTTTAAATTAAGCTGTTAGTTATTTTAGACAAATTTTAAGAGCCTTTCTTCTTAACAAAGTTCAAAATTAATTTTTTCTTTGCTTTGAATCAAAATATAAACAGCACTTTCCTTATTCTAATATATCCTAATTTCAAAGTATCATCATCCAAAAGCATGAGCTACGATATTCTGAATTTCAATCTCCTTAATCCAATAAATCAAACTCTCTGGCTGTTGCTTTATGTAGCTTTAATTCATTGATAAAACAAACATTTTGCATAGCTTTGCATTAAGACTTCCATAACGATGAATAACAAAGCATTTACTGTATAATGATAGAGATATAAAATGTATATAAAGAAGCTCAAACTTTAAAGAGAGACACAGAAAATATAGATAAACAAATTTAAAGAGACAAAAAAATACAAAGAAAAATTTCTCATGCTCACACTTCCTCTACAGCTTGTCAATTAATGAGGAAGTCATTAGTCTGGGCAGATAGTCACTATGGTAACACCACAAACAATATTCTCTTAAAGATACAGGCACAAAATTAACTAAGAGTTAAAAAAAAACACAAGGTTTTAACCTTTACACCTATATTTTGCTCATACCTTCATGAAGGACTCAAGCCCCAAACGTTGGTTATGTATCTTTATCTTTGCTACATAAAGTACTCTGTTTGATGTGCTGAGTTTCTCCAGCATTGTTTTTTTTAACCTTTTTATGACTAGAACTGTTTTTTGAATTCAAAAGTATTAAGTGTGAATCTGTATAAAAACTGAATCGCAGTATTCTGTTTCTTCACCAGGAAATGTGGTATCTCTTAGTTATGTGTATGCAGATCATGGTAAGTTGGCATTTTATTCTAATAACAAAATAGTTTAGGATAAATACAAGTTTTAGTGAAGTTCATATAATGAATTGTAATCAAATACTTATTTATGGTTCCATGAGGGCTAGAATAAAATGTTGAAAATCCATTACCTAATGACTTGGAATCTGGCATGCGAGGTGCCAGTTCCTACACTTCCTTGGAACTCACTATGGGCCCCGTTCCCACATTTCCCTTAAACTCACTCGACCTCCTTCCCATATTCCTCTGGACCTCACTAGCCTCTATTCCCACATTCGCCTGGAACTCACCAGCCCCCGTTCCCACATCCTCGTGGAACTCACCAGACCCTGTTCCTCTATTTCCATGGAACTCACCGGCCTCTGTTCCCACATTCCCCAGAACTCACCAGACCTCATTCCTGCATTCCCGTAGAGCTCTCTAGACCCTGTTCCCACATTCCCCTGAAACTCGCTGGAAGTCCCATTCCCACATTCCCCTGAAAAACACGAGGGCCCCAATTCCTATGCAGTTTTCAGACTCCATGGATCACTGGAAAATGTATTATTTTATTCTGTAATGTCTAAAAATGCTCAAGTGTATTGTGCATTTAACTGACGACATCCAATAGTCTGGAAATCCATCTGCACAGCTCAAGAAATGTTCCAAGAATTCTGGGTCATTGAAGTTTTACTGTGTTGGCAGCAACTGTAGAGGTAGAAACATTTTGTGTCCTGGCTCAGAAGCTAAGAGGATTTAAGTGCTTTGAAGATGAGATTGATTAATGACCATTTTTTATTGAGTGGTAATGGCAGAGTTCTGTTCTCCTTCAGATATTTTGTATAACAACTCGATCCGCACCTTGCTTCTGGTTGTTGACCTTTTCCTACTTCAAACATGATCTGGCTTTTGGTTTTTTTTATACCTTTGAACATTGCAACACGGAAACAGGTTGTTCGGTCCATTTACTCTATACCAAACTATTCTCTCTTGTCCCATCAATCTGTACCTGGACCATACCCCTACACACCCCTCCCATCCTGTACCTAAGCAATCTTCTCTTAAATGTTGAAACCAAACCTCAACTCACCATCTCTGCTGGCAGCTCGATCTGACACTCTCACCTCAATCTGAGTGAACATGTTCCCCTTAAACATTTCACCTTTCACCCTTAACCCATATCCTCTAGTTCATGTTTCACCCAAACTCAGTGGAAATAATCTGCATTTACCCTATCTATATTCCTCATAATTTTATCTACATTTATCAAATCTCCTTTCATTCTCCAATGGTCCATGGGATAGTCCTAAACTATTCAATCTTTCCCTATAACTCAGATCTTTGAGTCCTGGAAACATCCTTTTTAATTTTGTCTTCACTTTTTCAATCTTGCTAATATCTTTCATGTAGGTAGGTGACCAAAACTGTACATAATAAACAAAATTTGGCCTTGCCAGTGTTTTCTCTTCTACCAGGCTCTACATTCCATTTACCATACATGTCCTGCCCTAGTTTGTCCTCCCAAAGTGCAACACTTCTCATGTCTGCATTAAATTCCATCTACTATTTTACCGCCCCTTTTTCCAGCTGGTCCAGGTCTTGGTTCAAGCTTTGAGAGCTTTCCTCGCTGTCCACTATATCCCATATCTTGGTGTCATCTGAAAATTTGCTGATCCAATTAATCACATAATCCAGTTTGATGATATAAATGGCAAAAATAAACCCAAATAATCCAGCACCGATTCCTGAGGCACTCCACTAGGCCTCTAGTTAGAGCAGTGGTTTTCAAACTTTTTCTTTCCACTCACATACCACCTTAAGTAATCCCCATGCCGTAGGTGCTCTGTGATTAGTAAGAGATTGCTTAAAGTGGTATGTGAGTGGAAAGAAAAAGTTAGAGAAACTCTGAATGCTGCATCACCTGCTGATTTTCTCCAGCTCTTGTGTGCATTGGACTCGACTCCAGCATCTGCAGATTTTCTTGTTTAACTCCTCCACAACCATTCTCTAGCTTCTCCCATTAGGCTAATGTCTAAACCCATCCCACAAAGTCAATATCTAATCCAACCTACAATCTGTTGCTTTTGTTCTGGTTTGCACGATGCATTGTCAAGTCTTCACTTTCTATGTTTCCAAAAGAAAGTTGATAATTGAGGAGCTGACTCTGGGGTAGAGACGAGTGTATGAAGTGTTGGATTGGACCTCATTCTAACGTGCACTGTATTTCAGGTGCTGTTGTGTTGGAAATTTCATGCTGCACTGAAGCAGAGAGGATTTATATGCTTGCAAAGGATACCACCATCAATGGCAAACAACTCTCAGCTGTTATAATCCCTGACATTCAGGTAAAATCCAAGGAATCTATTTTAAAATGCTTGCAGAGAAGGGAGGGAGGGAACAGTTGATTCCAAGACAGATGACCTTCATTATCATGTAACAAGAAGTACCATGAATAAAATTCAATATTATCAAGGAGTTGCTATTCAGTCTTATTTATACAGCAAAGCTTCTTTCAGAAAGGAATAGGAAGTATTTACATTTTAGCAGCATCTTTGACATGCCCCAATACACATTACCACAAGTGATTGTATGGTTAAAAACATGGCAAACATAATTCCTACAGCAAATCATGAGAAATATTTTGAGTTTGATTGATTTGAGGGAGAGCTCAGCTTTACTTATCGGAAGGTGGGACCTGATATCTTCCACAACTGACAAATGTAATGTATTTCCTCACTGTTGCCTTCCCACTTGTGTGACCCTCCCTCAGACCTGCACCTCCCATAGTGTGACCCTTCTTCAGTCCTGCACCTCCCATAGTGTGACCCTCCCTTAGTCCCGCCGCTCCCTTAGTATGAACCCGCCCTCAGTACTTCCACAATGACGCTCCTCCTCAGTACTGCCTCTCCCACAGTGTAGCCCTCCCTCAGTTCTCTCCATCCCACAGTGTGACCCCCCTCCCTCAGTAGTATCCCTCCTACAGTGTGATCTCCCTCAGTACTGCCCCTCCTAGTGTGATCCTCCTCAGCACTGCCTCTTATACAGTGACTCCCCCTCAGTACTGCTCCTCCCACCATGTGACCCTCTCAGTACTGCTCCTCCCATAGTGTGACCCCCTCAGTAGCGCCCCTCCCATAGTGTGATCCCCCTCACTACTGCCCACCCACAGTGTTACCTCTTCCCCTCAGAACTATCCCTTCCACCATGTGAACTGAGTGATATTCTTTAATACTGCATTGTGTTTGTTCTTTACCCCCAGTGTTGGCAGAGAATGAGCGATGGTAATTATTTTGTTTTCAGCAAATATATTTGCTTAAGATATCAGAAAATCTGGTCTGTAATGGTCAAGGATGTAAGTAGCTCACTTTAATGTAAGGAATTTTCTGCCTCATAGGAAATGGGACAGCTTTTTGTTTGAACAAGCCAGTACTGAAATATTATGCATGATTAGAGTAGAATCACAATGGATGCCTTTTACCATGAAAGGTCACACAGAGAAAACCTTTTATTTGTGAAAAATCTTTTGTGACAGAAAATTCCAAAGTATTTGTAGTCAATGTATTATTTCATAGTTTTATTTTTGTTTGTGGAAAGTCATTGGATATCTGTTTAAGGCTAGTGGAGGAAAGTTTAGGGGAGGTGTCAGCGGTAGTTTATTTTTTTACCTGCGTACCTGGAATGCACTGCCAGGGTATTGTTTGAGGCTGGTAGAATAGAAACTTTTAAAAGACTCATGGATGTAAAACCAGGCTTGGATCCTTTCCTGCCCCATTTTCTGCATTACTGCTTTCTGTCTTTCTCCACATCACAGAATCAAGGAAAGATTGTTCCTTATCCTCACTTTTCACATAACCAATATTCAAACCTTTAGCAGTCATCCAGTGCAAATTCTGATATCTCCAACATACTACCACTACCAGACAACCACCACTGCTCTTCTCCCATAGCCTTTGTACTGTCAACATAGTGAAGAGATATTCTGGTTCTCTCTTCCAACAGTGCTCACTTTCCTTCTCATACAACCTAATGAATAACTACATGAAGCCCCTTGTTACTTCTTTACTGTCTCCCTTTTCACAGTCCAGGGTCCAAAATCAGGAAGCAATGACTAATTTATTCCTTTTTCTGTTTGGTTTCGTATCATCTCCACTGTGATGTAGTTTCCATAGTTTGGATGCTAAACATAGTTTGGCTGAGTGCCTAGCAAAGCATCTCAGATCAGACTTGCAAACATTCTTATTTATTCCTTCATTTTATGGAATACCGGTATCACTGGGGAGATCATCTTTTGTTGCCCATCCAGATATGCTCTCAAAAAGCAGGCGGTGGCCCATCTTGAACCTCTTCATTCCAGTGAGGTGACTTCCATATGCAGCTGGATGGGAAGTTTATGGATTTAGACCCAGCAGTAATGAAAAGGCAACTAAAGCGGCATCATCTGCAAAGAGTAGTTCACGGACAAGTTTCTCTTGTGTCTTGGTGTGAGCTTGCAGGCGCCTCAGATTGAAGAGACTGCCATCCGTGCGGTACCGGATGTAAACAGCGTCTTCATTGTTGGGGTCTTTCATGGCTTGGTTCAGCATCATGCTGAAGAAGATTGAAAAGAGGGTTGGTGCGAGAACACAGCCTTGCTTCACGCCATTGTTAATGGAGAAGGGTTCAGAGAGCTCATTGCTGTATCTGACCCGACCTTGTTGGTTTTCGTGCAGTTGGATAATCATGTTGAGGAACTTTGGGGGACATCCGATGCGCTCTAGTATTTGCCAAAGCCCTTTCCTGCTCACGGTGTCGAAGGCTTTGGTGAGGTCAACAAAGGTGATGTAGAGTCCTTTGTTTTGTTCTCTGCACTTTTCTTGGAGCTGTCTGAGGGCAAAGACCATGTCAGTGGTTCCTCTGTTTGCGCGAAAGCCGCACTGTGATTCTGGGAGAATATTCTCGGCGACACTAGGTATTATTCTGTTTAGTAGAATCCTAGCGCAGATCTTCAGCGCTTGACATCCTGCTTTGCGGAAACTGCCAAAATGTTTGGCCTGGAAGTCAGCCTGAAGAAAACTGAGGTCCTCCATCAGCCAGCTCCCCACCATGACTACCAGCCCCCCCACATCTCCATCGGGCACACAAAACTCAAAACGGTCAACCAGTTTACCTATCTCGGCTGCACCATTTCATCAGATGCAAGGATCGACAATGAGATAGACAACAGACTCGCCAAGGCAAATAGCGCCTTTGGAAGACTACACAAAAGAGTCTGGAAAAACAACCAACTGAAAAACCTCACAAAGATAAGCGTATACAGAGCCGTTGTCATACCCACACTCCTGTTCGGCTCCGAATCATGGGTCCTCTACCGGCACCACCTACGGCTCCTAGAACGCTTCCACCAGCGTTGTCTCCGCTCCATCCTCAACATCCATTGGAGCGCTCACACCCCTAACGTCGAGGTACTCGAGATGGCAGAGGTCGACAGCATCGAGTCCACGCTGCTGAAGATCCAGCTGCGCTGGATGGGTCACGTCTCCAGAATTGAGGACCATCGCCTTCCCAAGATCGTATTATATGGCGAGCTCTCCACTGGCCACCGTGACAGAGGTGCACCAAAGAAAAGGTACAAGGACTGCCTAAAGAAATCTCTTGGTGCCTGCCACATTGACCACCGCCAGTGGGCTGATAACGCCTCAAACCGTGCATCTTGGCGCCTCACAGTTTGGCGGGCAGCAGCCTCCTTTGAAGAAGACCGCAGAGCCCACCTCACTGACAAAAGGCAAAGGAGGAAAAACCCAACACCCAACCCCAACCAACCAATTTTCCCTTGCAACCGCTGCAATCGTGTCTGCCTGTCCCGCATCGGACTGGTCAGCCACAAACGAGCCTGCAGCTGACGTGGACTTTTTTACCCCCTCCATAAATCTTCGTCCGCGAAGCCAAGCCAAAGAAAAGAAAAAGAAGAAATGAAAAGGCAACATGTATCTAAGTTAAGTTGCTGTGCAGTTTGAAGGGGAACATACAAGCCTGATTGTCCATGTACCCATTATACTTGAGCCTTGATGATGTTGATCACAGGTTTGGAGAGATTTCAGAATAACCAGGCAGTGCATATTTGTAGAATTAGGAGAGCCAGTGGTGGGGGGAATTAAGGTTTTAGGTGTTCAAGCAGACTATTTTTGTGATCCAGGATGCCTGAGGAGGTAGAAGAAACAAATTCAATAGCAACTGAATCTGGCATTCCAAATTCAGTGTACAGTTTAGGTTCCATGGTGAAAGCATCAAGAATGGAAGAAATCGGAGCAGGAATCAACAATCTGGCCCATCAAGCTTGAATGTTGGCTTTGGCACTGAGGCATCAGAAGTTTATGAATTGAAGTGCCATTCTGGTTTTATCTGATAAACTAGTTAATGCAAACCAAAGGAGTGCTACACTGTTGGATGTCCCATCTATTGTATGAAACATTAAAACAAAACTCCATCCCCCCCTTGTGTCGATGGACATTGAAATTGTACCTCAATTTTCTGATGTCAAAATGGGATGAACAACCTCACTAGTTCAGCTTTAGAAAGAACTAAAAAGATTGCAAAATTAATTGGTGGCAAATTAAATCTGCATTATTGAATCTCTTGTGTTGTACTTATTTATCAATTGACTGCAACAGATGTAAAACATTTTCTGTTGATTACTGTAACAGTGAGCAATTTATGGCATTTATTGTTATACATAAAAGTACAATGTACATATGCCTGAAATTCTTTCTTCCTGCAGCCAGACAGTTAAATGAAGTTAAAAAAATAACTCAGAACATTATACATTAAATTAACATACAGAATTGATAATAAACCATCACAATTACAGAGGGGCAAGATAAACAATGGCCTATCATTAGTGCTGACAGGTCTTTTTGTGGTGCTGGAATAGTTTTAGATAGGGCAAAAATAGACAGTTAAGATTCTTATAGCCATTGGAAAAAAAAACTGTCATGAACTGAGAGGTTTCTGTACCTTTTTCCCCAAAGGTAGAAGCAAGAAGAGGTTGTGACCAGGGTGAAAGTGGTCCTTGTGATATTGGCTGCCATCCTGAGCTGGTGCCTTATGTAAATGTCCTCAATGAATGGGATGTCAGAGGGTTTGATGGACTTGACTAGGTTTGCTATTTACTGTGTGTCCGGACATTCAACTTACCAAACCAAACTCTTGCATCCAGTCAGTCTACTTTCCACAATACATTTAAAGAGGTTTAATAGAGTATTCAACAACAAGCAAAGTCTCCTCAGGCTACTGAGAAAGTAGAAGCATTGATGTAATTTCCTCATGCTGGCCTCAATATGCTGACTCCAAGAGATGTCCTCCAACGTGTGGACTCTTAGGAACTTGAAGGTACTACCCCTATCCATCCTCCCTCCCGTCGATGCAGACAAGTGCATGGTCCATCGGCTTTTCCATTCTGAGCTCCTTGATCTTGTTGAATTTAGAGCAAGATTGTTCTGTCTCCTCACAACCAGATTTTCGATCTTCATCCTTCATTCTGACTCATCATTTCCTGTTATTCAGACAACAATGAATTTATAGTTTGCATTGGAGCCAAATTTCTCTATGCAATAGAATAGGAAACAAAGGTGTTCCTGTGCTGATGGTCAGTGCGGAGGTGGTGATGTTGTGATCCGCACTGATTGGGGTCAGCTAATGAGGAAGTCAAGATCCCATTGCAGAAGGAGGAACAGATTCCAAGATCTTTGAGTTTGGCTGGTATGAAGTATGTGGGAATGAGAGTCATTGATTGCAATTGACTGGGAGTTTGATGCATTATTTAAATAGAGACTTGCTTCAAAGAAACATGAATGGAGCATAAAACAGTACATCATAAAAAGAGGCCCTTTGACCATGATGTCAAAAGTTTAAATCCCATTTAACTGCATGTGATTCATATCCCTCCATTCCCTGCCTGTTCATGTGCCTGTCTAAATGCCACATAAACATTGCAATGCTTCCTCTACCTCCCTTGAGGCGCACACACACAACCCTGTGCAAAAAAAAAAACTTTATTTCCTTAGACTTTAAAGCTATGCTCTCCAGTATTTAACATTCTCAACCTGGAAAAAAGACTCCGATTATCTCCCCTGTCAATGCCTCTCATCATTTTAGAAACTGCTAGCAGCTCTCCCCTCCCCTCCCCATACCCCAGAGAAAATATCCCAAGTTTAATCAAACCCTCTTTAAAGCTCATACTCTCCAATCCAGGCAATATCTTGGTGAATCTCTTCTGTACCCTCTCCAAAGCCTCCACATTCTTTCTCTTTGTTGCAGTTGCTTTCACTGTGAAATTGTTACTTGACAATTTTTACTGAGAAAAAAATTAATTACACAATAATATAACAAAACTAGATCAACAAGGCACGTTGGGGAGGAATCACGTGATGGAGTAGTGGCCCGACGGTGAACTCCAGCCCTCTCCAGAAAAGTCGGGAAAAACAAGAGAAAATACAAAGGCACAGAAATACAAGTTAAAGAAAAGTGAGTATAAAGGTGGAAAGAAGATGGAGACAAAGGGAGAAAAATCAAAATCAACGGAAAGAAGAGAGGAAGAGAAGACAACGGAGGAAAAAGGTGAAGGCCTTACCTGTCCGAAGAGGCCCGCTGTGGAGAGAAGACCCCACTACCTCAGGTCGGTAGAAAAAGAACTACAACAATGGCTCACAGAGCCGAGTAAAAGTGCGCAACCGCGCATGAAAAAAAACACACCGACGGGAGGGGGGACCAGCTGGGGAGTCGATCTCCACAGCCGGCAACGACAGCTGCAGAACACCTGCAGCAAGAAGAGACCACAGAAGACAATGGAAACAAGAAAGAAGAGGAGGAAAGGGCAGCAAAGAAACAACAGATGGCCAACCTAGAGGAAGAAGAAGAGGAAGAATACAGTGAAATAGATAAAGGGAAAGGCAAGGTAAAGGATATACTTGCTCTTGTTAGAGGATACATGGAGTCATTTAAAGAATGGCAAACACAGGAATTCAATGATTTAAGAAGAAGAATAAACAACACAGAAAAGAAAATAAATAAAATGGATATGACCTTAACAGAAATGGGGAAAAAAATGGACAAGATGGAAGAGCGGGCAGTAGCAGCAGAAATGGAGGTAGAAGACTTAAAAAAGAAATTGGAGGAATCTAATAAAAAAACTAAAGAGACACAAGAATTACTAGCCCAAAAAATAGATATAATGGAAAATTATAACAGAAGAAATAACATAAAGATAGTGGGCCTTAAGGAAGATGAAGAAGGCAAGAATATGAGGGAGTTTATAAAAGAATGGATCCCTAAGGCCCTAGGATGTCCAGAACTACAGCAAGAAATGGAAATAGAAAGGGCACATAGAGCATTGGCCCCTAAACCACAACCACAACAAAAACCAAGATCTATTGTAGTAAAATTCCTAAGATATACTACAAGAGAAAAGGTACTGGAGAAGACAATGGAAAAAGTAAGAGAGGGCAACAAACCACTGGAGTATAAAGGGCAAAAAATCTTCATTTATCCAGATATAAGCTTTGAACTCCTAAAGAAGAGAAAAGAGTTCAATACAGCAAAAGCGATTTTATGGAAGAAAGGATATAAATTTACACTGAAGCATCCTGCGGTATTGAAAATATTTATTCCAGGACAACAAAACAGACTATTCTCGGATCCAGAAGAAGCACGAAAATTTGCAGAACAATTACAAAAATAGACTGAGGGATGAAGACGGGTAATGAGAGCAAAAATTATCACGATTGATATGTATGTGGGTAAAGACAAAAATAGACTGAGGGATGAAGACGGGTAAGGAGGGTAAAAATGACCACGATTGATATGTATGCGGGTAAAGAGGTATAAGAGTGAATAGAGACAATGGGCATATGTGAAAGTATCTGTAATTAGAGGAAAACATAGAGAGTATAGACAAGAATTAATAAGGGAAGGTAATGGAATAGAGAGAATAAGGAGGGAATTAAAAGAGTGACCTTTGTGACATATAAAAAGCGAAATCTTTTCTGGGGGGGGCTGGGTGGGGGAAAAGAGCGGTCACTGCAAAATCAGTTGACGCTTGCGAGTGGATTCGCAAATCCAAATGGAGAGGGGAGATGTGGTTGTCCGACAAGGGATAAAGGGCAACTCAGGAGGGGAAGGGGAGATTGGGGATAAAGAAGATAGAAATAGGAGAATAAGGAAAATGTTGGATGTTGTAGGAATGTTGTCTGGTAAAGAGTTGAAAATAAGAAAACAGAAATGGAAAAGGAGGAAAGGTAATGATGGAAAAACGGAAAGAGAAGATAAACAAAATATAAAATGGCTACGCTGAACTATATGACTCTAAATATTAATGGAATACATAACCAAATTAAAAGGAAGAAACTACTAAATTTACTGAAAAAGGAAAAAATAGATATAGCATTTGTCCAAGAAACACACTTAACTGAACTGGAGCACAAGAAATTAAAGAGAGATTGGGTAGGACATGTAACAGCAGCATCGTATAATTCAAAAGCAAGAGGAGTGGCTATATTAATTAGCAAAAATGTGCCATTTAAAATAGAAGAGGAAATAATAGATCCAGCAGGGAGATATGTTATGATAAAATGTCAGATATATTCAGAGCTTTGGAATCTACTTAATATATATTCATCTAACGAAGAAGATCAAAAGTTTATGCAAGATATCTTTTTGAAGGTAGCTAATACGCAAGGGAACATACTAATAGGAGGGGATTTCAATCTGAATTTGGATCCAAATATGGATAAAACGGGGAAAAAAATTAACAGGAAGAACAAAGTAACCAAATTTATAATTAAATCAATGCAAGAAATGAAACTTGTGGACATATGGAGGAAACAAAACCCAAAAGAAAAGGAATACTCACACTACTCGACTAGACATAAAACATACTCAAGGATAGACCTATTCCTGTTATCAGCCCACATTCAAGGGAGAGTTAGGAAAACGGAATATAAAGCTAGACTATTATCGGACCACTCACCCCTGTTATTGGCAATAGAGCTAGAGGACATCCCTCCAAGAATGTATAGATGGAGATTAAACCCCATGCTACTTAAAAGACAGGATTTTAGAGAATTTATTGAAAAACAATTAAAAATGTACTTTGAAGTAAATACGGAATCAGTGGAAGATAAGTTTATAATATGGGACGCAATGAAAGCATTCATTAGAGGGCAAATAATAAGTTATGCAACCAAGATGAAGAAGGACTATAATCAGGAAACAGAGCAGTTGGAAAGGGAAATAATAAACATAGAAAAAAAATTAGCAATAAAGGAAGATACAACCAAAAGAAGAGAATTGGCAGATAAAAAAATAAAATATGAAACATTACAAACATATAAGGTGGAGAAGAATATAATGAAGACAAAACAGAAATATTATGAACTAGGTGAAAAAACACACAAAATCTTAGCATGGCAGCTTAAGACAGAGCAAACTAAGAAAATGGTATTGGCAACAAGGAAAAAAGACAAACAAATTACATATAATCCAAAAGAAATTAAGGAAAACTTCAGAGAATTCTATGAACAATTATACCGAACCGAAAACGAAGGGAAAGAAGGGAAAATAGATGAATTTTTGACTAAAATTGAACTACCAAAACTACAAATAGAGGAACAAAATAAATTAACAGAACCATTTGGAACAGTAGAAATACAAGAGATAATAAAAAATTTACCAAATAATAAGACACCAGGAGAGGATGGACTCCCAATAGAATTCTACAAAACATTTAAAGACCTAATAATACCGCCCCTCCTGGATGTAATCAACCAGATTGATGAGACACAAAACTTACCAGATTCATGTAAAACAGCAATAATTACAGTGATACTAAAACAAGGGAAAGATCCACTCTCACCAGCGTCATATAGACCAATATCTCTGCTAAACACAGATTATAAGATAATAGCTAAACTATTAGCGAACAGATTAGCAGAACAGGTACCGAAAATGGTAAATTTAGACCAAACTGGATTTATCAAAAAAAGACGCACAACAGACAATATTTGTAAATTTATTAACTTAATTCATGCAGTAGAAGGAAATAAAGCACCGGCAGTAGCAGTTGCTTTAGACGCAGAGAAGGCCTTCGACAGAGTAGAATGGAATTACTTGTTCAAAGTATTGCAAAAATTCAGTTTACCGGAGAAGTATATTAATTGGATTAAAGCATTATATAAGGGACCGTTAGCGAAAGTGACAGTAAATGGACATGTATCAAAGCAATTTAACTTAAGCAGGTCAACGCGGCAGGGATGCCCACTATCACCATTATTGTTTGCGCTAGCTATAGAACCACTAGCAGAATCGATAAGAAGAGATAATAATATAAAAGGAATAAAAATAAAAGACAGGAAATATAAAATCAGTCTGTTTGCGGATGATGTGATAGTGTACTTAACAGAACCAGAACTATCAATAAAAGAACTATATAAGAAATTGAAGGAATATGGAGAAGTGTCGGGATACAAGATAAACGTAAATAAAAGTGAAGCAATGCCTATGAATAACGCGGATTTCTCAAAATTTAAGGAGGAATCCCCATTCAGATGGCAAACGCAGGCAATAAGATACCTAGGTGTGCAAATAAACAAAAATCTAGGCCAATTATATAAACTCAATTACAATCCACTAATGAAAAAATTACAGGACGATTTAGAGCATTGGAAAGAGCTACCACTAACACTGATAGGAAGGATAAACTGTATTAAAATGAACATTTTTCCAAGGATACTATACTTATTTCAGGCATTGCCAATACAACTGACAGAAAAATTCTTCAAAGAGTTAAAGAAAATAATAAGGAGATTTTTATGGAGAGGGGGGAAACCGAGGATAGCACTAGATAAATTAACAGAATGGTATAAACAAGGAGGCTTACAATTGCCAAACTTCAAAAATTATTATAGAGCCGCACAATTAAGGTACCTATCAGATTTTTATCAAACAAGGGAAAAACCAGACTGGACGAGACTAGAATTAGATAAAATAGGGGAAAAGATACCTGAACACATATTATATAAATGGGACGAAAAATTGGTACAACATAGAACTTCTCCAGTATTACACCATCTCCTCAATATATGGAAGAAGATTCATGTAGAAAGAAATAAAATAAATTACCAAATACCAAAACTAATATTGACGCAAAATAAGCTACTCCCTTTTACAATAGACAACCTTGCCTTTAGAAAATGGGAAAAAAAAGGGATTAAAAGAATAGAAAATGGTTTTTCAGGAAGTAGATTCTTATCCTTTGAACAAATGAGAGATAAGTACAATATAACTGGAGATACAGCGCTGGCATATTACCAACTGAGATCCTACTTGAAAGATAAATTAGGAAGCAACTTGAGTTTACCAGAGGGAAGTAACCTTGAATATGTGATTACAGATACAATGTTAATCAAAAGATTTATAAAAAATATGTATATTAAACTGCAAGAAAAGGAGAATGAGGAAACAAATGGTAAAACTAAACAAAAATGGGAACAAGATTTAAATATAAAGATAAAAAAGGAAACATGGGAGAAGTTATGCTCTGGAACGATGAGAAATACAATAAATACGAGGCTGCGTATGATACAATATAATTGGTTACACAGACTATACATTACACCGCAAAAGTTAAATAAATGGGACCCAACAGTATCTGATAGATGTTTTCGATGTAAAAAAGAAAGGGGAACAACAATTCATGCAATCTGTACATGTGAGAGAGTAGAAAAATTTTGGGATGATCTCAATCAGATATTAAATAAAATAACAGAAAACAATATACCAAAGAATCCAGAGATCTTTCTCCTAAGTAACATAAAAAATAAAGAATTTGGAATTGACTTGGAAGATGCACAAAAAAGATTTGTCAAGATAGCCCTAGCCGTAGCAAAAAAATGTATTATGTCAACCTGGAAATTGGAAGATAATTTGAAAATACAACAATGGTATATAGAAATGAATAAATGTATTCCATTAGAAAAAATAACATATAGTTTAAGAAATAATATTGAAATATTCGAACAAGTATGGGAGCCTTACATTAAATACAATAGCGAAAACCTACCGGGAACAAACATTACCTAAGTTGATGGAAGGAGAAGAAAAGAAAAGAATGGACTCAGTAGAATTTCTGGTGTATTTTTGTTGAATGACAACATTGTCTAACTGAATTAATGCAACCTAGATTGTATACCTAAAATGGATGAGAGGGGGGGGTGGGGGGGGTGGCTTGGGAGGAGGGAGGGGGGAGGGAGAAAAAGTCACTGTAAATGTGTGGAAAAGAAAAAGTGTATATCATGGCTATTGTGATTTATGGTGTGAAAAATAAAAAAGTTAAAAAAAAAAATATAACAAAACTTATTTTGTAAAATTATCAGTGAGAAAATTTAATGTTTTAAATTGAATTTTTTAAATCTAATGACAGATGAGCAGAAGTATTGTTTAACTTAAAATAAAAGCTTGAGAAACATAACAATATGTCTAAATAAATGTTTCAAATTCCAAGGATTCAAACCCCATCTTATCCTCGCTAAATTTGTATTTGATTTTTGAGCTAAAATGTTGCAACATTGTGATTTTTTTTTTCTCTCTGTTCTACCATTTTTTCATTTGTCATCAGCTGCTTTCCCATGAGATGCCTGGTAAGTATTGGTTGCAGAGTAATGAGCTGGATACATCTGCTGTGTCTGCCCTAGACCGTGTGTAGAAAATGTACGTACCTTCTCCTTTACATTTGTCTCAACACAGCAAGCATCTTATCCTCTTTCATTTGTATCAGTTCCATGACCTCACTGTTTGTTTGCCTCACTTCTATAGACTCTGTGTCAATCTCCTGAGTAAATACAGATGCAAAGAAACCATTTACGATTTCCCTGATTTCTTTTGCCTGCATACATAGCAAATCATTCTGATCTTCAAGAGGATCAACTATGTCCCTGACTGACCTTTTGCTCTTAATATTACCTGTGGAATCCCTTAGGATTTTCCTTTAACTTGACTCCCAATCTCGTGTCTTCTTTTGGCCCTCCTAATTTCCTTAACTTTTTTCTTGCATTTTTTTTTAATACTTCTCCAGTACCTGATTTGCTCCTTGTTGCCTATACTACTATACATCTCTTTCTTTTTCTCATCCAGATCCGCAATATCCTATTTGAGAGGACTCTTGGGGACAGAACTTACGAACATTTAGCAAACCATGATCTTCTTAGGGATAGTCAGCATGGCTTTATGAGGAGCAGATTGTCCCTCATGGGCCCAATTGAGTTTTTCGAGAAGATAACGAAAGAAATTAATGATGATAGGGCAGTGTGTGTGACATGTATAGATTCCAATAAGATGTTCCCCCATGGCCACCTCATTCAGGAAGTCATGAGGCATTGGATCCATGGAACCTTGCAGTTGGCATTCTGAATTGACAGCTGCAAAAATAGAGAGTATTTGTAGATAGCATGTATTTTGCCAGGAATTTGGTGACTGATGGGTGGGAGAAGGTGCTCAGAAAGCTGAATGGTCTACAGGTTGATAAGCCACGCAGACAAGATGGATAGCACCTTCAGATTCTGAAAGAAGTAGCGGCGATTGTAGAGGCATTGTTAATGAATAGTAATGAACCTACAGGAATCACAAGATTTAGGTATGGTCCTGGAGGACTAGAAAATCGCAATTGTCACCCTGCTATTCAAAAGGGAGAGAGACAGCAGAAAAGAAATTATAGATCAGTTAGCCTGATGTCAGTCGTTGGGAAGGTGTTGGAGTCGATTGTCAAGGATGACGTTATGGAGAACATGGAGGCACATGATAAGATGGACCAAAGCCAGCATGGTTTCCTGAAGGGAGACTCTTGTTTGACAAACTTATCTGAATTCCTTGAAGAAGTGACAAGCAGACTAGATAAAGGAGATGCAGTGGAAGTCGTGTATTTTGGTTTTTCAGAAGGCCAAGATGCTGCACGGGGGGCTACTTAACAAGATAAGAGCCAATGGTATCACAGGAAGCTTATGAGCATGGATAGAGCATTTGGCTGATTGGCCGGAAGAAGCATCAGAATGCAGGGATCTTATTCTGATCGGTTGTCAGTTGCTAGTGGTGTTTCACAGGGGTCGGCATTGGGGCCATTTCTTTTTTTTTGGCTATTGACGATTTAGATGATGGAATGAATGGCTTTGTGGCCAAGTTTGCAGATGATAATGAAGGTAGTGGAGGAGCAGGTAATGTTGAGGAAACAAGGAAATGGCAGAAGGACTTAAACACTTTAGGAGAATGGGCAGAGAAGTGGCAAATTAAATACAAAATTGGAAAGTGTCCAGTCATGCACTTTGGTACAAAAAGTAAATGGGCAGACAATTTTCTAAATGAGGAGATAAAAACACCCAGATGCAAAAGGATCTGGGAGTCCTTGTCCAGGATAGCCTGAAGGTAAAATTGCAGGTTGAGTCAGCATAGAAGGCGGCAAATGCAGTGCTGACGTTCATTTCAAGAAGAATAAAGTATAAGAGCAGGGATGTGATGTTGAGGCTTTATAAGGCACTGGCGAGATCTTTCAGAGTATTGTGATCAGTTTTGAGCTCTCATTTAAGAATAGATGTGCTGATATTGGAGACGGTTCAGAGGAGGTTCACAAAGTCAGGAATGAAAGGGTTATCATATGAGGAGCGTTTCATAGCTCTTGGCCTTAATTTATTGGAATTTAGGAGAATGAGGGGGGTCTCATTGAAAATTTTCAAATCTTGAAAGGCGTGGGCATAGTAGATGTAGAAAGGTTGTTTCCCTTGGTAGGAGAGTCAAGGACATAACTTAAGGATTAAACAGCATTTTCTTAGAACATGTGTAGTTAATTCTTCAGCCAGGTAGTGGTAAATCTGTGGAATTTGTTGCCACAAGCATTTCTGAAGGCCAGATCATTAGGTATATTTAAGGGGAAGATTGATAGCCAGGGTATCAAAGATTATGGGGAGAAGACTGGGCATGATTAAATGGTGGGGCATATTTTATGGGCTGAATATTTCTGCTCCTATGTTGTATGGTCTTATTCCGTGAGGATATGCTCTGCAATCTCTGATCTTTGATATTTGTAAATGATTTGGATGAAAAAGTGGTTGGATAGTTCAGTATGTTTGCATATGACACAGATTGGAGTTGGATACTGTAAAAGGTTGTTGCAGGTGACAACAGAATGTAGACAGGATGTAGAGTTGGTGGAGAAGTGGCAGATGAAGTTCAATCTGGATAAGTGTGAAGTGATGCACAATGGAAGGTCAAACCTGTGGGCTGAGTTCATGGTATATGGGAGGATTCTTAACCATGGAGGAACAGAGTCATCTTTGTTCAAGTTCATAGATCCCTCAAGGTTTCCGCACAATTGACAGAATGGTTCAGAAGGCATATGTTGTGTTGGCCTTCATTAATAATGACATTGAGTTCAAAAACGGAGAGGTAATATTGCAGATCTATAAAACTCTGTTTAGACCTAATTTGAAGTATTGCATGCAGTTCTAGTTGCCTCATTACAGGAAGGATGTAGAAGCTTTAGAGATCTGTAGAGGAGATTTACCAGGATGTTGCATGGATTAGATATATGTAGACTGTAAGTGATTTTGGATGAAAATGTATTTGGTCTGATTAGTAACTTTGCAGATGACACAAAAATTGGTGGAATTGTGGATAATGAGGAGTTGTCAAAGATTATGGCAGGTATAGATCAGATGCAAATATGGGGAGAGAAATGGGAGATTGTGTTTAATCCAGATTATTGTGAGGTGTTGCATTTTGAGAGGTTAAGTGTGAGGGAAGGATATATAGTAAATGGCAGGAGAATTGATGTACAGAGGGATGTTGGGATGAAAGTTCACTGCTCCCTCAAAGTGGCCGCACCAGTAGACAATGCAATAAGAAGACGTGCTTACCTTCTTCTGTTGAGGCATTGAGAATAAATGTCAACCAGTTATTTGCAGCTGTACTAAACTTTAGTCAAACCACATTAGGAGAATTATGTACTGTTCTGGTCTCCCATTACAGGAGGGTTTTGGAAGGAGTGCAGGAGAGCCTCACAAGGTTATCTGGAATCTGCAGCTGAAGACAGGTCAAGCAGAGTCAGTGGGAGAGAAAGAATGGTCAACCTTTAGTGGCTGTTTTTTTTCCTATTTTACAAATGAGCTCTTCGGTTCAACTTGACCATGCCAACCAAGTTGTCTACCCGAGCGAGCCCCATGAGCCAACATTGGCCTATTATCTCTCAACCTCTATGCGGACTGAGAATTGGTCAATATTTCTGACGCTGTCATCAATAACTTTTTTTTGTTTTCAGGTCTCGCAGCTGCCTCCAGATTCATATCCTCTCCTTTTATTTGTGAATCCAAAAAGTGGGGGATTGAAAGGCCGTGAGCTGCTGTACTGTTTCCGGAAGCTTCTGAATCCTCATCAGGTCTTTGACCTTACAAATGGAGGGCCTTTGTCTGGGTAAAATATCAGTTTGTAACATACTTTTTTCAAACAAGGAATTGTCAGGATTTTCAACTTGGAGTACAAGAATATTTAATTTTAGACATATAGAATGGTAACAGACACATCTGGCCCACGAGCTCGTGCTGTCAAAATACACCAATTAATCTACAACACCTGTACGTTTTGAAAGGTAGGAGAAAACTGGAGCATCTGGAGGAAATCATCAATTTGTCTGGTACAAATTTCTTGCAGACGCTTCCGGATTCGAACCAGGGTCACTGGCGCTGTGATAGCTTTGTGCTAACCATTACGCTAACTGTGCCGCCTTTAAATACAGACATCAGCATAGTAAAGGCCCTTCTAACCCAAGAGCCCATGCTTCCAAAACCCCAATTCATCTACTAATCCAGTAAGTTTTATGAGGGTGGGAGGAAACCCAAGCAGACATGAGAAGAACATACAAACTTCCTACAGACAATGCTGGATTTGAACCGTATCACTGGCATTGTAATAACATTGCGCTAACTGCGCTGCCCAAAATAGGGCTCATCTGGGTTTGTAACCCAGGACCTCTCACACCCAAAGTGAGATTCGTACCCCTAGACCAATGAGCTGATGGAATATTGATTGATCTTGCTTGGAACACCTTATCTACCCACTTGGAGTCCATCTGCTCACTGTGAACCAGAAGTCTACAGATGCAAAATCTGAAGTTAAACACAATGTGCTGGAGGAACTCAGCAGGTTGAGAAACCTCATTGGGGGGGGGGGGGGGAGAGGAATGGTTGACATTTTGCCAGAACCCTTTCTTAAGACCCAAGATGCCAATCTAACTAATCTTATCTGCTTCCACATGGTCCACATCCCTCCATTCACTGTCTGTTCATTGTCTATCCCCGTGACAATTGAATATCACTGTCACACCTGCTTCTACCACCTCCCATGTAGCATAATCCAAGCATCTGCCATTCTCTCTATTTATATTTTAAAAATCCTTTAATGCTATTTTCCTCTCACATTAAACTTATGCCCTTTAGTATCTAACATTTCCATCTGGGAAACATCACATAATTTTATAAATTTCTCTCAGGTCACCCCTCAGGCTCCAAATGCTCCAGAGAAAGCAACCCAAGCTTGTCCAGCTTCTTCTTGTAACTAATGTAGTTGAATCCAGGTAACTTTCTGCACCCTCTCCAAAGCCTCCAAATTCTTTCTGTCATGCGATGACCAAGCACTGCAGCCAATACTCCAAGTATGGCTGAAGTAAAGTTTTACACAGCTGCAACATGACTTTCTTACTTTTGTATTCAAATTAAAGCAAAAATGCTTGATGTCTTTTTCACCACCCCATCTACTTGTCTTGCCACTTGCACCCCCATGATTCCTCTACGTCAATGCTCTTAAAGGTCCTGCTAATTATTGTACACTTTCTCCAGCATTTGATCTCCCAAAATGTGTCACTTCACCCTTGACTGGATAAGACTATAAATGCCATTTTTCTGTCAAATTATAAACTGACCTATATCTTGCTGAATCATTTGACAACCTTCCTCACTCACACATCTCCACCAATTTTCATATTATGTGTAAATTTACTAATTCTTCCCCCCCCCCAACCTATATTATCATTCATGTCAGTAATATATATTATGAAAAATAAAGGTCCTACCACTAATCCTTGAGGAACATCAGTGGTGAAAGACCTCCAGGCACTAAAAAGCCTCTCTGTCATTGCTGTCTGTGTTCAGTGACAAACCCAATTTTTTATCCAATTTATCAACTTGATATATGACAAACTTCAGGATCATCCTTCAGGAGGACTTTGGTCAATTACTTTATTGAAGATCATATAGACATCATCGAATTCCCCACCCTCCAATCACCTCTATCGTTTGTCAGAAAGAGTTCATTGTCATACACAAGTGCAGTGGACATATGCATCAAAATTTTTGTTTGCTGCAGACAAAAACAGGTACAGAAAGAGATAATAAGTATAAAGGATTGAAAGACTAATAAAAAGTTTCAGTTACCATGTCCAAGAAAAAAAAAATGGTGTTTCAGTAGTGCAGACAGGTGTTTTTGTGGTCCCAAAGGTTTATGTTCAAGGCAGTAAGGGGAGGTTCAAGGGCCTGAGAGCTGTTGGATTAAAAACTGTTCTTGAACCTAGAAGTACTGGATATGAGGCTTCTCTATCTTTCTGAATGCAGCATCGAGAAGAGGATATGACCGGGATGGGGGGGGGGGGGGTCCCCTTTATAATGCTGTCTGCCCTCTTATGGCAGCATCTCACATAGCTATTTTCACTGGAGTGGAGGACTGAACCAATGATTGACTTGGCTATGTTTGCTACTTTCTGAAGCTCGTTGGCACCCAAGTTCTGAAACCAGGCTGTAATGCAACCAGTCAGTATATGTTTCACAGTACACCTGTCGAAGTTTCTAAATAATCCAACTTGTAGGAAATGACCTCCCCTGCACAAAGCTGTGCTCACTGTCCCTTACAAATCCTTCCATTTTTAAAAATGTGAGCAAGAATAATAATTTCCCTGACACTAATACAAGGCCCACTGTCCTATGACTTGTTTGTCCCTGTTGCCCTTAAACAAATAAACAGCACTAGCTATTCTCTAGTCTACGGGCACCTCAACCTGAGATCTCTGGTTATGTCCCAACAATCTTCTCCCTTGCTTTCTTCAATAACCAGGGAGAATCTGAACTGTGGACATCACCTTGATATTTTTCAAGCCATCCAACATCTCCTCTTTCTTAATTTCAATATGCCCGAAATATCAACCAAGCTCTCCCTGATATCAAAGCTTTGGCATCTTAGCATTTGCTACACTGCTCTCACTAACCTCCATGAGCTACTCCTTGGTCAATACCAATGCAAAGTACTCATTTAGGACCTAGCCCACTTCCTATGGCTCCACACATAATGCCCTTCCTTTGTCCTCGAGGAGATCTACTTTCCCCTAGCTACCCTAATAAACATGCAAAATGCCTCAGGATTTTCCTTCAACCTACCTGTCAAGGATATTTCATACCACTTTTAGCAATCCTAATTTCTTATTGAAGTTCTTTCCTACTACCTTTAGATTTCTCAAAGTACTTGTCTGATCTCAGCTTGCTAAACCTTATATCTGAATCCTTGTTTTTGTCTAAACTTGCAATATTTCTTGTCACACAAGGTTCCTGCATTTAAATTTAATTTTTAAAAACTTTACAGCACAATAGCAGCCAATTCTGACGACTTAACCCGTGCCGTCCAATTATATCCAATTAACCTACATCTGTGGGAGGAAATTAGAACACCCAGAGAAAACTCACGCAGACACAGGAAGAATGTACAAACTCCTGACAGATAGTGATGGATTCGAGCCCAGATCACAGGTGCTGTAATAACGTTACACTAACCGTGCTGCCCATAGCTTGCTATCTGTATCCTTGATCCTCACTGGAATATACTTGTCCTGAACTCTCTCTCTGCACTCCCAATAAGCTCCCAAATAAATCAATTTTTTAAGTCCATATGAAAATTTCCACCAAACAATGTTGACAACCAGCATTTCCAGCACTGTGATTTGTACACGTGATGACACAGTAATCTGCAGCACACAAGATTTTCATTGCATAACCTGACTTTGAACCATAGAACACTGCAGCACAGAAACCGGCATTACTGTCCATCTAGTCTGTGCAAAATTATTTATTCCACCTAGTCCAAGGACATGCACCCCATCCATGTACCTATCTACATTGCTCGATCTCACAGTTATATGTCAAAATTGAACCCACATCTACCACCTTGGCTGGCAGCTCGTTCCACACTTCCATCACCCTCGAAATGAAAAAGTTCCCCTGAGTGTTCCACTTAAACATTTCATGTTTTACTCTTATCCCACAATCTCTACTTCTTATCTCACCCAACCTCAGTGGAACAGGCTTGTTTGCATTTACCGTATACTCTTTATAATTCATAGCCGTATCAAATCTCCTCTCATTCTCCTATGCTCCAGGGGATAAGGTCATAACCTATTCAACCTTTCCTGATAACTCAGCAACCCTGCTTAGGGCACTACAATTTCTTCATAAGCCTCCCTAAAGGTCCAGGGAATATCTTGTCAGGCCCTGGGATTTATTTTCCTCCAATCAGCAATCACCTCCTCCTCTGCAATCTGTACAGGGTCTATGTCATGACTGCTGTTTTGCCTCACTTCTGTGAATTCAGTGTTTGTCTTTTAAGAAAATACAGATGCAAACATCCCATTTAAGATCTCTCCCATCTCTTGGCTCCATATGTAGCTGACCACTCTGATCTTCAAGAGGACTACTTTTGCCATTTGGCTTCATTTTACTTTTAATATACCGGCATATAAGTCAACCCCCTAAAAATGTAGGTTTTGAGCAATACTCGCTGTATAAGATTACCCCAAGTCTGGCACTTCACTCTGACCAGTGGAGTGATGCTACTAGGCACATTTAATATACTAATTCACAATGTTTTAAAAGAAAATTACCCAGTAAAGCTTTAAATTTTATTAGCATATTTTAAAATAAACCACTGTGGGCTCCATTAACAGGCTATTTAAAGCCTGTACAGAGCTAGACTGGACGGATGGACCCCGTTGAGGAGCACTGAGGCTTCACTATTAAGGTTTGGATTTTTAAATTTGGCATGTGGGAGCGCTGAGACTTCACTGTTTAGGTTCATATTTTATACTTGCCACAGGAGAGTGCTGAGACTTTGCTGTTAAGGTTCAGATTTTATACTTGACATATAAGATGACCCCTGGTTTCGGGGTGACATTTTTAAGGGCCATCTTGTGCACTGGCCCCTAGGAATATCAGATGCTGTTGATTTCTGTGAGGGGCGCTGGACACAGTGGCAACTCTCTGTCTGCCTTTCTGTAGACAAAAGTTAAAGAATTCCATGTCTGTTACATTCTAAATGTAGTATTACGTGACAATAATAGAATCTTTAACTTTGATTGGCATGTACGGTATATGTGGAAGACCTTGGGATTTTCCTCCACCTTGTCTGCATAGCTACCTCATGCCTTTTTAGCCCTCCTGATTTCCTCCTTTCGTGTTTTCTTGCATTTCTTTTATTCAAGTACCTTGTTTGTTCCATGCTGCCTATACCTGTTTTGCATCTCTTCCTCCTCCTCCTTCTTAACCATGGCCTCAATATTTCTCGAAAACCAAGTTTCCTTATACCTGTCACTCTTCCATTTAAATCTGACAGGAACATACAACTCACAAAATTTCCCCTTTGAAGTCCTCCCACGCACATCTTTGCCAGAAAGCAGCCCCTCCCAATCCACATTTGCTCAATCCTTTCAAATTACATCAAAATGACCCTTTCTACAATTTAAGGTGTCAACCTGAGGACCAGACTTAACCCTTTCCACAATATACAGTGGGAATTTCAACAACATAATCAAGTTCAGACATGGATTATTTGCACCCTTTTGAGTTTTTTTTAGGACACACTGGACTCTCTATAAATCTCCATAAATCCATGAGTAATTTTTTTTTATTCTTCGGTTATGATCTCTTATTCCAAAGGGCTCTGCAAGTAGTATGGAGTGAGCCGAATATCAGTTTAGAAATTGCTTAATTTTTTTATAAGAGAGCAGTGTAAGCCTGCATGGAACTGTGGCAACGCCACCTCTGCAGATGCTAGTATCTGGAGCAAAAAAAAGTGCCGGAAGAACTCACCAAGTTGAGCAGCATTAGTGGAGGGAAAGGATGGCTGATGTGTCAGGATGAGTCTGCATCCTGCAGTTGTGCTTTGCTGCATTGAATTCTCTATTATATTGTGAATTCCAAACTGCCACCAGTGGAACAAGAAACAAGATGAAACTATAACAAGTTTTTCATTTCACTATCCTCAAATGAACTTAAACCTATTCCCTTCAAGTAAATTCTGCCTTGTGCCTATCCATTTTTAAACTTGAGACCATGCTGATTTTTCTTGAGACATATAGACTCTTTCCCCTGAGGGCAGGGGAGGTTGGAACAAGAGGGCATAAGTTAAGGGTAAAGGGGCAAAACTTTAGGTGAAATATTAAAGGATGCTTTTTCACTCAGAGAGTGGTGGCAGAATGGAATGATCTTCCAAAAGAGATAGTTGCGGCAGGGTCCCTTCTGTTATTTAAGAGAAGGTTGGTTGTGTACGTGGATGTGAGGGGTTGGAGGGTTATGGATGGAGAGCAGGAGGGGGAAGCTAGTGGAGTTGTTCAAGTGAACTGGCGTGGACTTGAAGGGCCGACATGGCCTGTTTCCACGCCGTAAACAGTTATATGGTGGTTATATGTTACACACCTGCCGATTCTGCCCCTTTGAATTTTAAAATGCTGATGAAATAAGATGCTATATTATTGATAAGCTGCTGACATTCATAAATTTCTTTGTCTCTAGGCTGCATACATTCCGACATGTTCCCTATTTCCGAATACTGGTTTGCGGGGGTGATGGGACAGTTGGTTGGGTTCTGGGTGTGCTGGAAGAGATTCGATGGAAGCTGACCTGCCCAGAACCACCTGTTGCTGTGTTACCCCTCGGAACAGGTGAGGCAGTTGGTAGGAGTGAGTGGAGGAGAAGGAGGAAGTGTTTTGCCTCCCTGGTGAAGGATGTCTCTGAGCAGGCATGGGGCATGTTGAAAGGTGAAGCTACATTGGTTCTAATGACATGGGTAGAAAGTGGTGTTGCAAATTCAGCTTCAGGAGTTAGCTTAAAAGGCAGGACCTGTGGGGTTGTAATTTCAGAAAACTCCCCCTTCCACATAGATATGAGGTTAAAATTAGGAGGATAGTACAGTTAAATATGTGGAAAGAGAGCTAGTGTTTTGGTTCATATCAGTGGAATCACTTCTGGCGTAGATAGGACTTGTATAAGAATGAGGACAATATATTTGCAGAGAGGCTTGCTCGTTACTCAAGAGGGCAGATTTGGCAGACAAATGGGAAGAATAGCAGTGCAAGAAGAAGAGAGGAAGATGCAGAGGATAAATTAAGCAAATTCAGTGGTCAGAGCAGGCAGAGAACATGGGAGGATTGCCAGCCTCAACTGCATTTACTATAATGCAAGGAGCCTGACACCCAAGTCAGATGAGAGTGTGGAACAGCCCTTGAATGATGAGATGGTGGCAATCATGGAAGCATAGCTGAGAGAATGGCAGGACTGGCAATTTAATGTACCCAGAATTAACTTTGCAGATATGTCTTTTAAAAGTTGCAGTTACCTCCACTGTGACCACTTCCTGTGGCAGCTCATTCAAGATCATGTTTATTGTCACATATGCAGATGCAGTGATGGAGGTAGTTTTGTGAGCAATCTAGCTGGCGATTTCATTCACAGTATAAAAATGTAGAGTTACAGAAAGAAATCAGTTGGTATGGAGCAAAGACATCCTAACTTTACTAGTGTGAGGTTCACTCAGGATAACAGTAAGAAAGAAACTGTATTTGAACCTGATGGTGTGTGATATCACACTGATGAACCTTCTTCCTGATGAGAGGTGGGTAAAGAGAACGAGGCTGGGGTGGGATGTCTTTTAAAATGATGGCTTCTTTTCCAAAGTAGTGGGGGGTATAGATGAAGGGGAGGGTATATGTGTGATGGCTCAATCCACTCTCAGAACCCTCTAGAGTTTCTTGCAGTCTTGGGCCAAATGTTCTGGGAAGGGTGAAAGATAAATATCCTTGGATATCAAAGGATAATGAAGATTTCATCAGGAGAAAAAGGAAGTGTGGGCAACTGGGATCGAGGGAGGAATCTGAAGTGTATTGGAGTGAACAAGAAAGAAATTAGGAGGGCAGAAAGGGGGCTGTGGAATGTCCTTGGACAGGGAAGATCAAGGAAAATCCCAAGACTAAAGGAATACACTGTGTGGTACCAGGAGATGTGGGCAAGGACTGAAATGAATACACCTCAGCTATATTCACCAAGGAGAAGGACAGGATGGTAGCAAGTTCACGGAGAGGTTTGTTCATTAATTTGCAGCAAGTCCATGTTAAGAAAGGTGTTTAATATCGAAGGACATATGAGTGTTGATAAACCTTAAGGCAAATAAGATTTATCTCAATGGAAAGTGAGGCAACATAGCTGGGGTCCTGATCACAATTGTTGCATCTTTGTAGCCACAGGGGAGGTACCAAAAGACTGAATGTAGTTTCTTTATTAGAACAGTGGAGATGAGCCAGATAACTGGAGGGCAGCGAGCCTTACTTCAGTTGTATGGAATAATTATTAAAGAAAATAAATGTACATTTGGAAATGCAGAGGCTGTTGGCTTTGTATGTGAGAAATTTGATTGAGTATTTTGAGGAGATGATTAAGTTTACTGAAGCAAGGACAATGGACAACATCTATTTGAATATGAGTAAGGCATTTGACATATTTTCCATGGTAGGCTGGTTCAGAAGATAAGGGAATTGAGAACTAAAAAGAGCTTGCTGATTAGTTCCAAAATTGTCTAGGTGTTAGGAAGCAGAGGGTAGAGCTGGAAGAATGCTTTTCTCTGGAATTTGGTGAAATATGGAACATCATAGGGATCATTGCTGGGACCCATGTTGTTATAACATTTGGATCAGTACATTTGGGGATGACAGAATTGTGAGATCAGGGACGGGCATTTGATATCAAGGTCAAGGTGTTAGCTCTTTTGAAGAACATTAAGATTGATGTTGTGGGATTTGTCCCAGGTTATTGAGAGAGGCAAGACAAGAGTTTGACAGAGATCTTTGTATTCCCTTTAGCCAGAGACAAGGTCCCAGAAGAGCTATTGTTGTTCCTTTGTTTAAGAAGCCAATATGGACAAACCAGGAAATTGAAAGCCATTGGGCGTTACATCAATGGTAGGATAATTATTGGAGAATATTCTTATTGCTAGGATCTACTCAAATTTGGAGAAGCATGGACATATTAGGGATACCATGGCTTTTTGCAGGGAAGTCATACCTTACAAATGATTGAGTTTTTGAGGAGGTGACCAACGTGATTTTTGCTAGGGTAGTAGATGTTGGAGATGTGGACTTTACTGAAACATTCAATATTGTAGGCTGATCCAGAAGATTAAAATAATTGGGTTCAAAGCAAAGTGATGGATTGGATTCAAATATAGCTTGGCTATTGAAGACAGAGTAATGGATGAGGAATTCTGACTGAAGGTCTGTGATCAGTTATGTTCCATGGTGATCAGGGCTTGGACCTTTGTTGTTTGTGATTTTGAATGAAAATATAGGTATGCTGATTAGTAAGTCTGTAAATGACATGAACATTTATGGTGTTGAGGACATCAAGAAAGGTTATCAAAGGATACAGCAGGATATATATTAGCTGAAAATAATGACAGTGAAATGTCAGATGGAGTTTAATCCAGACAAGTGTGGGGTGTTGCTCTTTGAGAGGGCAAATATAAGGAGAACATTACAGAATGTGGCAAGACATTGGCAGCATTGATGTGCAGAGGGATGTTGGGGTGGAAGTCCATAGCTCCCTGAAAGTGGTAGCGCAGTTAGACAGTGAAGTTACAATTCATTCATGCATCAGACTTCCTTCCTTAAAGGACATTATAGAGTGATGAGCTGAACAATATGGGAACAGACTCTTTTGTCCAACTTGTCCACGCTGACCACGTTGTAAACCCAAGTTAGTTCTATTTCCCTGCATTTGGTCATCCAAACCAATTCCATTTGCCCACAGTAGATTCATAAATTTCTATGCTTTGCTTCAAGTGTCTGCCTAAATGTCTCCTAATGTAGTGAATGTATCTTATTCTACCTCCTCCTCTGGTACTAAGATCCACATATCCAACACTTCCTGTGTTTAAAAAAAACTTTCTCCTTAAAAGCCCTTTAAATCTCCATCCTCTAACTCGGTTCTCAACCTTTTTATTTCCTCATACTCCTCCAAACTTTTCCAATACATGTGCCTGTCTAAATATCTTTTAAATGTTCCAATTTTACACACCTCTACCACTTCCTTTGGCAGATTGTTCCACAGAGATTTGCTTTCAATTGGGAAATCTAGGTGAAAAGTTGGGAACTCCTTTTGCACTGCATAAAACTGGTCAGGCCACATTTGGAGTATTGTGTGCAGCTTTGTCATCATCTTTCAGGAAGGATGTGGAGGTTTTGGAGAGGGTGTGGAAGAGGTTCACCGGATTGTGGCCTGATTTAGAAAGTACAAACCGTTAGGAGAGGTCGGAAACTTGCATTATTTCTCTGGAACTTCAGAGGCTGAAGGGTGACTTGATAAGCATTTATAAAATTATGAGATAGTCTTTTTTCTAAGATAGATATGCTACATACTGGAGAGCAAAGGTTCAAGGTCAAAGGGGTGTAACATGAAAGTTTGCAGATGCTGTAAACTTAAGACTTATACAGTTAATGAATTTGTGGTAAAAACACAAATTCTGAAGGAACTCAGCAGATCTTGCAGTATCTGTTTTGAGCCTGAGCCCTTCTACAATGTTTGGGTAAAATCAGGCAGCGTCTGAACAAAAGAAATAGCAGGCAGTGGACTACAGACTAACTAACAAAAAGTAATGGAGAAGAGAAAGGAGGAAGGAAAGGTGAGAATTGATGAGGGAGGGGTGGGTGACTTTGTGAATGCAGAACTGAGGTAAAAGAGACAGGGAGAAAAGGGAGAGATGGAGCCAGAAAAGGAGATGTGGGGTGGGGGACTGGATTTGCTGATGGAAACTGGAGAAGTCAATGTTAATGCCATTCTATTGGAGGCATACATTTTTTAAATAGAGTGGTTGGTGCATTAAAAGTGCTACTGGGGAAGTGGTGCAGATATGAAAGTAATATTGAAGAGGCATTTAGATAGACACCTGAACAGAGAGGGAACATAAGGATAGGACCATGTATGGTTTAAATAGGCATCGTAGACATTGTAGTGTTCTGGGTTCCGCTGTTCTATGATTGATTCTTTTGCCATTAGTGAGGAAGGTATCTAAAGCTACAGCATGATAAAGATCACATATGGAATGTCGGCAGGTGGAATTTAGTTGAGATAAATGTGGAGTGATGTTTTTAGGGAAGTCAGATAAGGATAGGACATATACAGTTAATGGTAGGGCATGAAGTAATGTTAATAGGCAGAGAGATCCAAGGGTTCAAGTTCCTATTTCTGGAAACACGGATAGTAGAGTGGTGAATAGGGCATGCATGCTTTTATAGGTGTTTTTTTAATATAAAGGACTTGGCTGGAGTGTTGTGTGAAATTCTGGTCAACGTACTTGCTTAAAGAGGTTACAGAGAAAGCTCACGAGAATGTTGCCTGATTGGAGGATTTTATGTATGAGGAGAGAATGCAAAGGATGGGCTTGTTTTCCCTGGAGTGGAGTACAGTGAAGGTGACCTGATAAAAGTGTACAAGATTATATGAGGTATAGGTAAGATTGATGTGAGAATTGTTTTACCAGGGGTATCAAAAGTGAGAAAATGTATGTTTAAGTTGTCTAACTTAAGACAACCTATTTCTTTCCACTCACATACCACCTTAAGCAATCCCTTACTCATCAGAGAGCACCAATAACATAGGGATTACTTAAAGTGGCAAGTGAATGGAAATAAAAAAGTTGAGAACCGAGTTAGAGGATGGAGATTTAAAGGGCTTTTAAGGAGATAGTTTTTTTTTTAAACACAGGAAGTGTTGGATATGTGGATCTCAGTGCCAGAGGAGGAGGTAGAATAAGATACATTCACTACATTAGGAGACATTTAGGCAGACACTTGAGGCAAAGCATAGAAATTTATGAATCTACTGTGGGCAAATGGAATTGGTTTGGATGACCAAAAAGGACGGCATGGGTATGGTGGGCCAACGCCCTGTTTCTGTGATGTACAGCTCTCTCTCTGACTCTGCCTGCAGTTAGGCCACAGTTCTGGTGACCACACTACAGGAAGGATGTGAAAACACTTAAAAGTGCAAAAGAGATTGTAGTATGTGATGTCAAGGCTAGAAAATGTTTGTACTGATGATAGATTTGCTGAACTATGTTAATTTTCCTCTGGAAAAAATTGCCCTGATCAGATATATGGTGAAATCTGGAACATAGTCCCTGAACCAGGGACATTCACAACATTTGGGACATGTTCAACAAAGGATGAGAGGCAACTTAAGGGAGCATACAAGGTTATGAGAGCCATAGATAAGGTGGACAGTCAGCACCCTTTTCCCAGAGCAACTATAGCAAATACAAGAGGATATCTGTTTGTGAGTGAAGTAAGTTTAAAGGAGATGTCTGAGCTAGGTTTTTTTTTTACAGAGTGGTGGGTGTCTGGAATGCTTTGCTAGGGGTGGTGGTGGAAGCTGGTACAATAGGGACTTTTAAAAATCTTAGGTGGGCTCATGGATGTAGGAAAAATGGAGGTTGTGAGGGAGGGAAGAGTTAGGTTGGTGGTGAAGTAGGTGTTGTAAGTCGGTACAACATCGTGGGGCATAGGGCCCATGCTGTACTATTCTAAGTATTTTTATAAGAATTTGAAACCAGTGGCAAAAAAGGCTATGAGAGAAGGTAACTTGGAATTGTATTTAACCAATTTGATGGAAGTTTTTTGATGACGCAGCAAATACTGGTTGATATGGTGTATGTAAACTTTCAGAAGATTTATCAGCAAAGTTGAAGCACATAGCATTTTAGGAAGATTTAAAGCATGGAATTGGCTGAATAACAAGCAGCAGTGCATTGAATGGAATGTTTCTTTAACAAACTGTAGGAAAGTGCATGGTGATATAGTGTCGGGACAGAGCATTTTTAAAATCTATGTTAATGTTCAGAACTTAGGTGTTCAACCCTCAGTTTCTACATTTACACATGATATAAAACTCACCTGTATCTATCTGAAGATAATAGGTGATAGGTTGCAGGATGAAATACACAAAAATACTGGAAGAACTCAGCAGGTCTTGCAGTGTCCATCACTGATAAAGATAGATAATCAATGTTTCAGGCCTAGTATACCTTGAAGAAGGGCTCGAGGCGAAATGTTGGTAATATATCTTTACCTCCTATGAACGTTGCGAGATCTGCTGTGTTCCTCCAGCATCTCCATGTTTGTATTACAGTCACATTGACTGCAGACTTTCGTGTTTCACTGCAGCAGGATATATTCAGAGTGATGGAATAGGGGGGCTGTGTGGCCTGCTGAAATATGAGATGTGTTTCCGTAGGAGGAATGAGAAGTAATATATTCTAAAAAGGTTCAGGAGCAGAAGAACAGATGTGCAAGCTACTGTAAATCAAGAAGCAGGTGAACAGATGATAAAAGGCAAGAGGAGTATAAAAGCAGAGATGTGCTAATCCTTGAAGGGGGATCATTTCTGGTTATCAAATTATTGGAATGATGTGAGGGCATAAGATAGGATCCAGAAAAGATTTCTGAGATTGGCTCATAGGATGAGGGTCTATAGTTACCAGGATAGAGGCTGGGTCTATTTTCTTTCAGAAAGAGAAGATTGAGAGGAGATTTGTTGGATGTTTTAAAATAATGAATGGATATTGAGAAGATTTTTCCTTTGATGGAATAGTTGAGGACCAGTTGAGACTGAGAAGAGGAATTGGAAATAATTTGGGTGAATTTTCAAGCTGTTTGTGTACATCATTGTATGTCTATTGAAGCTCGTACAAAATCAGTGATTAAAAAGTAAGCCATTATGATTTTGTAGAAATTTTCTACAATGCTCTTTCAACCTTCTTTTCAAAAGGCAATGACCTGGCAAGAGTGTTGCGCTGGGGACCTGGGTATACCAGTGAGGATCCTTTCTCTATTCTGGTGGCAGTTGATGAGGCAGAAGAGGTTCTTATGGATCGTTGGACAATTCTTCTTGATGGCCATCAGCTTACTGATAGCACAGAAGATGGTGCCCCTGATCTGGAACCACCAAAGGTATTTGTAACAAAAAAATCATTTGAAGAGAAGCTTGTGTATGTCCACATTGTATACTCAAAATTAGAACCATATACCACATCAATTAGCCCTTTGGCCCATCTACTTTGTGCTGAAATGTTCCTAGTCCCAATAACCTGGACCATAACCCTCCATACCCCTCCCATCTGTGTACATTCAAAATTGAGCCCGCATTCATCACTTCAGCTGGCAGCTCATTCACACTCTCTCCATTCTCTGCATTAAGAAGTCCCCCCAAGTGTTTCCATTTTTTTCCTTTCGTCCTTAACTCGTGTCCTCTAGTTCTTGTCTCATCCAATCTCAAGTGAAAAAAGCCTCCTTGCATTTACTTCATGCCCCTCATAATTTTGTATACCTGATCAAATTTCCCCTCTTCTACCCTCCAGGGAATGAAGTCTTAACCTGTTTAACATTTCCCTGCAACAGTTGCTCAAGTTCTGGCAACATCCTTATAAATCTTCCCTGCACTCTTTGAATCTTAATGATGTTTCTCCTGTAGTTAGATGTCCAAAACTGTACACAATACTCCAAATTTGGCCTCGCGTCTTGTGCAACTTTACCATAACATCCCAACTCCTATACTCAGTACTTTGGTATATGAAGTCTAATATGCCAAAAGCTCTCTTTTAGGGTATCTCAATTCCCAGATCCTTGTGTTCTACTGCACTCTTCAGTGCCCTACCATTTACTGTATGATAGGGCATAGAGATCAGAAGTAAGAAAGGCGCATTCATTCTGATAGGATGATACTTTAAAAATTTTAACTTTTTAAATGTATTTACAACACAGTAGAAGCCGATTCTGGCCATTTAAACCTGTGTCGCCCAAATTAACCTATAATCCTGTACGTTTTGGAGGTTGGGAGCTGCTGGGGAAAACCCACACAGGAGAGCGTACAGACAGTGCTGGATTTGAACCCCAGTAGTTGGTGCTGCAATAATGTTGCGCTAACCGCTACACTAATGGTGTCGCTCAAGCCAATTTCAAAATCTCAAGTTTGATTGCATTCTCATAATTCTTTTCTTTGGCTTGGCTTCGCGGACGAAGATTTATGGAGGGGGTAAATGTCCACGTCAGCTGCAGGCTCGTTTGTGACTGACAAGTCCGATGCGGGACAGGCAGACACGGTTGCAGCGGTTGCAAGGGAAAATTGGTTGGTTGGGGTTGGGTTTTTCCTCCTTTGCCTTTTGTCAGTGAGGTGGGCTCTGCGGTCTTCTTCAAAGGAGGTTGCTGCCCGCCAAACTGTGAGGCGCCAAGATGCACGGTTTGAGGCGATATCAGCCCACTGGCGGTGGTCAATGTGGCAGGCACCAAGAGATTTCTTTAGGCAGTCCTTGTAATTATGTGTTCATGAAGCTCCTTGATGCATGGTTTTTAGGAAGAGCATTCATATAATGTCATCTTGACTTTAAACAGCTTGGAGTTTATCTGTAAGGCCATTGCATTCCTACCATTTCAGTGGGTAAGTGCAGAAAGCTCTATTTTTTACAAATTTGCTGACAATATGATAGTAGTGGGCATTATAAAAAGGGGGTGATGATACCTTGGCTGAATCGCATACATACAACATCCTGTCACTCAAAGTCACCAAAACCAAGGAGTTGATTTTCGGAAGGGAAAACTAGAGGTGTATGATCCAGTGATCATTGGGGGATCAGAGGTGGAGAGGGTGAGCAAATGTAAATTCCTGGGAGTCACTATCTCGGAGGACCTTTCCTGGACCCAACATACTAATGACATCATGGAGGAATTATATTGATCGGTAGCACTCACACAAACAGTGATAAAGTGTATTAAAGGGTGGTGTTGAAGCATATCAGCTCCTATCTGAGGGATGGGATCCATTTCAATTTGCAACAGGTCTACGGCAGATGCCATCTCACTGGCTTTACACAAATCCCTGAAATACCTGGACAGCAAAGATGCATTCATCAGGATGCTCTTTATCGGTGACAGTTTGGCACTTAACATCTCAAAGCTGATCAGCAAACTCCATGACCTGGGACTCAACACCCCACTGTGTAATTGGATAATGGATTCCTTCACCTCCAGTCCACAATCAGTGAGGATTGTTAACATCTCCACAATCTCCATCAGTGCTGGAGCACCACAGGGCTGTGTTCTTAGCCCCCTGCTCTACTCAGTTTACACCTATGACTGAGTGGCTCAGTATGACAGTAACACCATCTACAAATTTGCTGACAATACCACAGTAGTGAGTTGTATAAAAAAAAAGGTGATGAATCAGCATACTTGGCTGGCTGGTGCACTAACAACCATCTTGCACACAAGACACCAAAACTAAGGAGCTGATTGTTGACTTCAGGAAGGGAAAACTAGGGGTGGACAATCCAGTGATCATTGGGGGATCAGAGGTGGAGAAGGTGAACAAATTTAAGTTCTTAGGAGTTACTATCTCAGAGAGTCTTTCCTGGACCCAACACTCAAATGGCATCATAATAAAACACATCATCACCTCTACATCCTCAGGCGTTTGTGGAGGTTTGGTATGACACCAGAAACCTTGGTAAATTCTACAGATGTGTGGTGGAAAATATACTGACTGGCTGCAGCACAGTCTCATACTCCTGAGCAGAAAGCCCTCCAAAAGGTAGTGGACACAGCCCAGGACATCACAGGCAAAACCCTCCCCACCTTCAAGAAAATCTATGGGGAACGCTGCTGTTGGAGAGCAGCAGGATTCACACCATTCAGTACACTCTCTGTTCTCACTGCTACTGTCAGGAAAGAAGTATAGGTGCCACAAGACAAGCACCACCAGGTTCAGGAACAGCTGTTACCCCTCCACCATCAGACTCCTCAACAACATACTCAATCGGGACTCAATTAAGGGCTCTTACTTCTGCACTTTATTGATTTTTTTTATTCTCGCTGAATTGCACAGTCAGTTTGTGTACATTTCTTTATTAGTTTGCATGTATATGTTGTGTACAGTTTATTTTTGCGCATTACCAGTAAGCAGTAATTCTGCCTGGCCCACAGGAAAGATAATCTCAGGTGGTTTGTGATATCATCTATATACTCTGACAATAAAATTGAACTTGAAGAAAAAAGCAGTGGTCCGCAGGGATTGATGTTGGAACATGGATGAAAAAGTAGCTGTGTGGATTAGTAAGTGTGCGCATGATGCAAAGATTAGTGGAGTTGAGGGCAGTGTTGAAGACTATGAAAGATTACAACCGACATCAATTAGTTACAGATATAGACAGAAAAAAATGGTCCCCACTCCCCAGGGGCCCGGGCCGGCCCCTCCCTGCTCCTCGCACAGCTATTGTTTGCCAGCCTG
This sequence comes from Narcine bancroftii, assembly GCF_036971445.1. Lineage (NCBI taxonomy): Eukaryota > Metazoa > Chordata > Chondrichthyes > Torpediniformes > Narcinidae > Narcine > Narcine bancroftii. The sequence goes on along the minus strand of NC_091471.1, from coordinate 186,749,901 downwards.
TATTATAGAGTCATAGAATCAATGTGGAAACTGCCTACTCAGCCCAAGTCATCCACACCAACCAGAGAGCATGCTTCATATTCTTCCCAATGTTTCCGTATACAGGTAGTCCCCGACTTACGACCATAAAGGGGACCAAAGAATCAATCGTATCTTGGAATGGACACAAGTTGGAATTTTGCCTGCAAAATTTTAAAGCAAACCTAAAGTTTCTTTTCATTGTACATTTGACGATAACAACTTAAAGCTTCCTGAATTTGTTGATCAACCTTGGCGAATCTTTCCACATTCTGGTCCATGCTTACATTGTTAGTTGGCGTTCTAAGGTCCTGGAGTTCGGCCCAACCATCTTGATTCCTGTGCGAGTCTTTGGTTAGTGCATGCGCGAGAATTAAGCGCCCTGACGATACTGAAATTGCATCCTTAAATCTCACGCATGTGCCAACCAAACTTCAATACACAAACCCACCGCGCATGCACCTACCGAAGACTCTACGTTTGCACAGGAATCAAGATGGCCGTCCCCAGCCCCGGGACTCCAGGATTGTGTGTGTGTGTGTGTGTATTATTTTTAATTGGTTGTACGTCCAGATGGCCATAAGTCAGGAACTATCTATTTCTTTTTTACCAGTAACCTTCTTCCAAAAGATACCTGCTGCCAAATATTGCTATTTCTGTTGAAAACACATTGTTGAAAAACACAGTTTACTTGGTGTAGGCAATAAAAAAAGGTCAGTTTTGATATTTTACCTGTGAACTCTACGTGGCCTTCGCATCTGCAACAGACAAAATTTCAGAGGTTATCTGTTTGGAACGGATGAGAGAACAAGTTCTAATGGTCCATTTAGGTGTTGGAGGAGAATGACCTAAACGTTTGACTTGGTATGAGTTGAATCTCTAGATTCAAGATTATTTTTTTGTCATGTCATAAAACAGATGTAATGTTTAAGTGAAATTGCATTTAGTCTGCTGTAAGGCAGACGAAGATTCAGCATCAACAGAAAGTGCCTGCAGTCCTTACAGTCAGAGAAGGAGAACAAAATGAGAGTCCCTTTAGAGTCACTTAGTGTCTGGATTTGCCTCCAGTGCTTGCTCAACCTCTGCAACCACACAGCCTTCAGTCCAAACCATTGGCAACCTAAGCTCATGATCCATACCTTTAACACGATCAAGAAGCTTTCAGCGCCCCAGGCTCTCCCACCCTCGGCACCTTCTCGCATCTCTGATAGCTGGTACCCCTTCTGTTAGTTTTGAGCCAGTCTCCAGCAGTCCACAGCTTGATGGGAGGCCTTTTTCCGCAAATTGCCAGCAGCGTGCATGGGTTCCTTGTCTCAAGATGGTAACCAATCAATCAGTGCAACATCCTGGGACAACCAACTGTATTTATTGACATAATGTTAAATCAGGGAGGCAGGTTAATTTAATTTTGTAATTTTGCTTGTAGGCAACATAATTTCTCAAGTTTTTTGACTTCAAACATCCTTGACTTCCTCATTGGAAGACCACAGCCGGTACGAATTGGAAATGTATCCTCCTCACTGACAATCAACACAGGCACATCTCATGAATGAGTGCTTAGCCCACTGCTCTGCTCATTATGACCCATATCTGTGTGGCTTTGCTTAATTTAAATGCCATTTACAAATTTGCCAATTATACAACAGTCGTCAGCAGAATCACAGACTTCAGTGAGGTAGTGTACAGGGGGTAGATAGATTAGCTAATTTAGTGTGATTCAACAAACCAATAACAAACTTACACTTAAACATTTAAAAACCAAGGAGATGATTGTGGACTTCAGAAAGGGGAAATCAGGAGAACACAAAGCAATCCTCATTGAAGGGTTGCTCAGCCTCAATTTCATATCTCTGAGTATCTGTCCTGGGGCTCCATGTCATTGCAATCATGAAGAAGGCTTGCCAGCGGCTATACTTGGTGAGTAGTTTGAAGAGATTTGGTATGTCACCAAAGGCGCTTGCAAATTTCTTTAGGTGTACTGTGGAGACCATTCTGACTGGTTTTCATCACTGTCTGGTATGGAAATGCCCACACACGGGACAGGAAAAAAAAGCTGTAGAGTTATGATCACGGCCAGCAGGCAATAGTCTCCACTCCATCGAGGACATCTACAAGAGGCAATGTCTGAAGAAAGTAGCTCCCATCCTCAAAGATTCACCACCCTGATCCTCAAGGATTCACTCTGCTACCATCAGGAAGGATGTACAGGAGCCTTAGAATGAACACCTAGAGGCACAAAAACAGCTTCCCCCCCTCTGCGAACAGATTTTTGAATTGACAATGAACCACAGCCACTGATTCACTTTCTTTTATTTTTCCCCTGATCTATTTATTCTTAAATATAATTTTATAGCGATATTTGCACTGTAATCCTGCCACAAAATGATGAATTTCATGACACGTTCATGATAATAAATTCAAATTCTGAAGTTGTGATTGTTTCCAATTGTCAATTTCAAAGTCACCTTGAAAAATGTAACTGAATCAACATAGAAATATAGAGCCGAATAGATTAATTTATTCAATTTAACTCTGATCCAAACAATGAAGAAACAATTGACTGGTTCACTGAGCTTTCATCTAGTGGATGAAATTTAGGGTTGAAGGTGGTGGGGTTCGACTGTCTTTAACTGCAGCATCATGTTTTACTGTTGGCAGATTGTTCAAATGAACAACTATTGTGGAATTGGAATAGATGCAGAACTCAGCCTTGACTTCCATCAAGCAAGGGAAGAAGACCCAGACAAGTTCAGCAGTAGGTTAGTTATCCACTAATTTACAAGTTTTCCTCGGGCAGAATTTTTGTGATGAATCAGCATGCATTGAAAAGCAGCAAAAGGTCAGTGTCAAGGCATGTTTAGTGCCCTGGCCAGTTTAGTCTACAAGTTTAGAAGAGTAAAATGTGAAAGACACAATGAGAAGGAGCTTATTGGGCTGATCGGAGTGTATAACAGAAATAGTGTCTTCCATTACAGGTGCTATACTCTGGTTAATTTTAAGATCATTTGCATTGGGCAGCACGGTTGGTGTAGCAGTTGGCACGCTGCTGATATAGCACCAGCTAATGGAGTTCAACGCTGTAAGGATTCCTATAGTTTGCATGGGTTTGCTCTGGTTTCCTCCCACCCTTCAAAACATATGGGGGTGTAGGTCAATTGGGTGTAATTTAGTGGCACGGACTCGTGGCCGAAAGGGCCTGTTATCCTGCAATATGTCTAAATTTAAACCTAAATAATTTTCCATTATTAAAGTGTACCTTTTATGTGAGAAGATTATGGGTTCAACCTACTTGAAATTCTTGACCATAAAATCTAGGTTAATGTTTCCAGTGCACTACTTAGTGCTGCATGACTGGAAGCAGTGCTGCGAGCACCTCGACATCAGCTGTGAGGAAGCTCTGCGGTGCCAGAATGACTGCACTAAGGGCGATGGCAGATTTCTGTTGCTGTGAATATTGTATATATTTTTATTTTTCACTTCAGGTTTCATAACAAAGGAGTGTATGTAAAAGTTGGGTTGCAGAAGCTTAGCCACACACGGAGTCTACACAAGGATTTAAAGCTTCAGGTGGATGACAGGGAAGTGGAACTTCCAAATATTGAAGGACTCATCTTTCTTAACATTCCTAGGTAACCATTTGGAAATATATCTGATTCATCTTGTTTCTCTATTGTGCTTCACTCCATCCATCTCTAAAGAAAAGACATTGAAGTTAGATTTGCACTTCCCAATTTATTTGATTTTTAAGTATTTTGGTAATGGCCAATATTCTCATAGCATCTCTGGAAACATCTAATGTGTCTGATTGTGTGCAGCTAAATATTGAAGGTGTTTTTATTTTCACGATAAACAGTATTCCTTAGCCACATATGTCATCCCCCTCTCTCTGGTCAATTGGGAGGCTAAATCAAATTGAACCACATTCTCAGCATCCCAGCAGGGCTTGTACTGAATTTCCAATCCTTGCAATCTTCAATGCAGCCTGTGTTCAACTCTGTCACTGTCTCTGTCTCAGTTCATCTTCAAATGTGGCAGCTCTGGCCAGCTCTCAGCTCCAATCCCCATAAAGTCCAACACTTTGCTGCATATACTCACGCTGAATCCATGTCTCCCTGAAAGTGGCAATACAATTGGGTAGGGTGGTGAAAAAGATATATGGTATGTTTGCTTTCATCAGTCAGACACTGAAAGTAGAAGTTGGGAAACTATTTATAAAATTTTAGTTGGCCACATTTGGAATTTTATGTACAATCCTGTTCATGTTCTCGAGCTCCCATTTAGCTTGGCCATATCTTCTGCAGCCTCTTCAGATTCTCCACTGTACTCTCAGTTCTTTTCTGATGCTAGAATAAAATATTTCACATATTTCACTCAGGAGTTTGCAGAGCTTTCTTATGATACCAGAAACCCTGGCAAACTTCTACAGATGTTCAGTTGAAAATGTGCTGATTGACTGCCATACCCTGAGCATACAGCCCTCCAAAAAGTAGTGGACAGACCCCAGGACATCATAGTCAAAACCCTCCTCATCATCAAGAACATCTACAGGGAACATTGCCATTGGAGAGCAGCAGCAATCATAAAGGATCCACACCAGCACACATTCAGTTCTCGCTGCTACCATCAGGAAAGAGGTACAGGTGCCACAAGACTTACACCACCAGATTCAGTTACAGCTGCTACCCCTCCTCCATTAGACTCCTCAACAACAAACTCAATCAGGGACTCATTTATGGGCTCTTGTGCACTTTATTGATTTTTTTGTATTGCACAGTCAGTATGTTTACATTTGCTATCTGTTTACAGTTCTTTATTGGTTTACATGTATGGATTGGCCAACACAAGGATAATGTTCGCCCAATGTTTCTGTGCAGAACATGATACTGAAACCAAACTAAAACTGCTACTTGCAATTGATGGATATCCCTCCATCCTTTTCATGTTCATGTCTGTCTAGAAACATCTTAAACCCAACTATTGATCGCTTCCACACTACTCCTTCAGCCCGTTCCAGGCATCCACTACTCTGTGTAAAATATTTTCCCCACACATCTCCCTTAAACTCCCTCCCTTCACCTTAAACACATGCCCTTTCATGACACTTTTTCCCTGGAGGAATTATTCTGACTGTCCACCCTATCAATGCCCCTCACGATTTGTATAACCTTTACCAGATCTCTCCTCAGCCTCCAACACTACAGAGAAACAACTCTAGTTTGTCAAACGTCTCATTCCTTCTAAATGAGGCAACTGTTCTTTATCCTGGTGAATTAAGTCCACAGCTAACATCTTCCATACCAAAATGTTTGATAGATGGGACTAAATTGAATGTTTTTGCCAAACCATAATCTCTGTTATTTGAATGCACTTTGTAGAATGAATTAATATTGTTTACAACAGAAACTTGTAGAGTGGTATTTTATTTCATTAGTTGGTTAACAAGATGTTTATTTTCACAGCTGGGGATCTGGAGCAGATCTGTGGGGAACGGAGAGTGATGGCCGATTTGACAAACCCCTATTTGATGATGGGATGCTGGAAGTAGTTGGCGTCACTGGTGTAGTTCATATGGTAAACACAAATGTCAAGGACTTGTGTAGAAATTATAACGTTGAATGGCGTTGGGTTGTCACAGGATGAAAAGTCAGATTTATTTACATAACCATTGGAAGTAGTCAAATTGAAAACTCTAAATTTCAAAATTTCCTTCCTTTGATCTCTAATCACTGCTCTTATTCCATCTATAAGTCTGCTGATGACCCCACCGTCGTAGGCCCAACCTCAAACAACTGATGCAACTGGACATTTCTTCAAGTTCTTTGATTCTATGAGATTCCTGACCACTGATATTAGGTTCACTTGAATGTACTCACCAAGCTTTTCCCTGCTGCTCCTCTGAAACAAAGAAACAACATTCTCTACTCCAGTCTTCTGGCACCACACCTGTGGCTAATAAAGATTCAAAAATCTCCATTATGGAGATAATCTCCAGTTATCTCCTCGCTTGCTTCTCAGAAACCCTGGACAGACCCCTGGGAATTTATCGACACTTACAAGTCCCGTAACATCTAACACCTTTTTAATACTGACTAACCAGATTACCCCTCCATGAACTCTCGATCCACATTGGTCCTTCTCTTTGGTGATTACAGATGAGAGGTACTGTATTTATTTCAGACCTTGCCAAATTCCATGTTCCATACCTTTTACCATCCTATCTCCTGTAAGGATTCTATTCCTTTCACCCAGTTCCTCCATCTCCACTGCATCTGCTCCCAGATGAGGAAATCTGAGATGTCATTAATTCAGCCCTCATCTGCACCCTTACTATGTCTTTCTCATCTGCCTTGGACCATCCGCCTTAAACCCCCCCCCCCCCCACCCTCCACTCTGACACATAAAGGCTTATTTGATTGAGATTTAGGAATGTGAGGATGATCACCTTGGTGGGCTTGTACCACAGGTGTCCCTTAGTCAGCAGGAATTAGAGGAGCAGCAAATTGGAGCCTGATGTAAGAGCATTTGAGTGATAGTACTGGGAGATTTAATTTCCCAATGTTGGCTCGAACTACCTTAGTGACGTAGACCCCTTTAAGTGTGCTCAAGAAAGGTTTTTGAGACAGTAAGTAGATGGTCCCACTGATAGGCAATGCTTATCCTTGGGAAATGAAGCTGGTGGAAGAAAGTGGAGTAAAATATGAAAGTCTGTAGACACAGTGATTGAAATAAAAACGCAAGGGAAGCGGTCAAGCAGAAACTGAAGAAGTCAATGTTAATGCCATCCAATTGGAGAGTGGTGCCAGACGGAATATTAGGTGTTGCTGCTCCAATTTACAGGTGACCTAGGCTTGGCAGTGTATATGGCCATGAACTGACATGTTGGCATGGGAGTGGGGCGGAGAATTGAAATGGTTTGCCATTTTTCACAAACTCCCTTCAGAGAAGGTGGAAGAGATGGTGGGGGGAAAACTTTGGGAACAGTGATCAGAATTTTGTATGTTTCAAACTGGTTATGTAAAGTTGGTGAAGTTGATTTAAATTGGTGAAGGGCTGGATTCAGTGGTGTAAGAGGGGATCTAGTGAAAGTCCATTGGGAATGGATGATGTGAGTCAACTCACAGCAGACAAGTGGGAGGCATTTGATGGAGATTTAGTAAGAGCAGGGTTAGAATGTTCTCGTAAGAGGCAAACATAGCAGGAGTTGTAGGTTAATTGGTTGTAATTGGGCGGCAAGGGATCATGGGCCTGATCCTATTGTGTATGTCTAGATTTAAAATAAATTAGAAAACTTGGAATGCAAAGAATATTGGAAGTTTGATCAGGAATAAAAGGAAGCTTATGAGAGGTATAGGCAACTTAGATTGAAGGAATCGCTTGAGGTATATTGGCTGTGCAGGAGAGAGCTTAAGGAAGAAAGTACGGCAGCCATATCTTTCAGAAGTAAGATTAAGGAAAATCTCAAAACATACCTTAAGTATATCAGGAGCAAGAGGGTAGTTAGAGAAAGAATGGGTCCTATTAGGGATCAAAAGGATAATCTATTTGTGGAATTGGAATGAGGGCTTAATTTTGACATTTAAAGACAATTTGGAAAGGTAAATGTTTGGGAGGCGCATGGAGGAAGATGGTCTGGGTTCAGGTCAGCGGAACAAGGCAGAATAATAGTTCAGCACAGATTAGAAGCGTCTGTTTCTGTGCTGCAGTGTGCTATGGTTGTACACAATAGTGCTGGAGAAGCCCAGCAGGTCATGTAGCATTTTTGGAAAGCAAAAGGCAGTCGACATTTGGGGACTGATCCCTTGTACAGGAGTGCTGAAAATCAGGCAGACACCCGAATAAGAATGTGGGAGTGAGTGGAAAGGGGATGAGTACAGACTAGCAGGAGATAGTGGATATAGCTGGGGAGAGGAGAGAGGAGCTAAGGTAAATGGGGAGGGGCAGCTGGCTGAGGGTGGGTGTATAGCAGATATAGTATGGGGTTAATGTACAGGGGGTATAGTACGGGGTGAATGTACGGGGGTGTAGGTAGGGGCTGGGTGTTCAGGGGTTATAGTACAGGGCTGGATGTACAGGGAGTATAGTACAGAGCTTGGTGTATGGGGGTATAGCATGGAATGAGTGTACAGGGGTTATAGTACGGGGTGGGTGTATAGTACGGGGTGAGTGTACAGGGGGTATAGTACAGGGTGGATTTACAGGGGGTATAATGTGGAGTGAGTGTACAGGGGTTATAGTACAGGGCTGGATGTACAGCGAGTATAGTACAGAGCTTGGTGTATGAGGGTATAGTACGGGGTGGGTGTACAAGGGGTATAGTACAGGGTGGATCTTCAGGGGGTATAACACGGAGTGAGTGTACAGGGGTTATAGTATGGGGTGAGTGTACAGGGGGTATAGTATAGGGTGGATTTACAGGAGGTATAATATGGAGTGAGTGTACAGGGGATATAGTACGGGGCTGGGTGTACAGAGGGTATAGTATGGGGTGAGTGTACAGGGGGTATAGTATGGGATAGGATGGGGCTGGGTATACAACTTGCAGTGCACCTGCGTTGAGGATTATTGTAGAAGAGGTGTTGTTCCCAATCCTCACAGACTGGTCTGCAGGTTAGGAAGTTGATCTAGTTAAGGAGGGAGATTGAAGAAATCTTTTACAGGGTTGCATAGTAAAAAGACATTTTCTATTTATGACTTTTCTGACAATAATAGCCAGATATAGTCACAAAAAAGTATGTAATTTCATTTGTTTGAATAATTTGTTTCTATTGTTTGTAGCCAGAATACTGGATATTCAATCTGTTGATCATGATTGAGCAAATTTTCTGTACATCTTCCATGTTAATGTTGTGTCTTCTCCATCTGTAGGGGCAGGTGCAAAGCGGCTTGCGATGTGGGATCCGGATTGCACAGGGCATGTATTTCCGTGTAACTCTGCTGAAGTCCATTCCTGTGCAAGTAGATGGAGAACCCTGGATTCAGTCCCCAGGCCATATTATCATTTCTGCTGCTGGGCCTAAGGTAGGC